>NW_004440189.1:206523-242011 GCF_000330505.1 Entamoeba invadens IP1
GAAGATAAAACGTGTGGATTTACAATGGATGAAATGTCGGAGAGAAAAAGAGGGTTTTCACTTGACAAAGACAATTACTGGGTCAACACAAGTGAACAAGCACAAGTGAGGGACTTGACTCAAGTGAATTTGTACAATTTGGTCTTAAAAGTGTGTTTGACCCAAAACATGATACGACTACCAATCAGTTTGAAAGCACTGGAGAGCAAACACAATAGGCTTGAGAATTTGAGCCAACTTGTCAATTTAAAAGAACTTGTATACAATAGATTACCACCATCGTTGCCAAGTTTAGAAAAACTGACTCTGGAAGGTGTTGAAGAGAAAAGAGGTGCTTTGGAGATGCCACGCTTGAAGGTTCTCTTTATGAAAAAATGCTTTTTACATGGAGACTGTCTTGAAATGGACTTGACTAGATGCGACTCATTGCTGCAAATTTATTTTGGAGGATGTGTGATCAAAAAAGTGTTGTTTCCACCATCAGTAAAAGCACTTCAGTTCAACAATGAAAACAACGCACCATTAAAGCTGAAAACACTACCAAAAATGCCAAATATCGGTCAATTGAAATTGAAGCTGTTTACAACAAAGAATGTGACAAAGTGTCGTTCTCCTATGACCCTCGATATGAGTATGATGGCAAGACTGGATGTAGCACCCGGCTGTGTGACTAATGAGTTCCAATTTAAAGAGAAAATGGCCACGTTGAAAAACAAGAATGGAACAACTCCAAAAGACAAAGAAATGCTCGAGGAGAGAGTTATGGGAAATTACAACACGTCGGCCGCCAATGTTAATAACACACTAAGCAATACAATACAACCTTCACAGTTATTACCACTTTCTCAATCATTACCACAAGTTCAAACAACAACCACACAACCACTTAGGTTGTGGGAATTTGAGAAAAATGAACAACAACGAACAGTTTTAAGTCGATTAGAAGACTTGAAAGCACAATTCACGACTTTTCAAAAGAATATAGATCGGTATAGAAATATGATCATTTTGTACAAAAGGAAGATTGAAGACGAGATGAAAACATGCCCAAAAGGGTATGTTGGGCAGTCAATAAAGAATTACGAAGCAGAGATATCTCGTTGTGAAGCGGAGATCAAAACGGAAACTAAGAAGCAAGATAAGGTCAAAACATATATTGTGATGAAACAATTTGAACTCGACAATTATTTGGCACAAGAAAGAAGGGTCCACTACGACAGAGCACATTACCAACCACCATCTCTTGTTCCTAGAAGTCGCAGAAGTCGCGTGACAACAAACCCAAATGTTTCAATTCAATTGAATAGACACTCAACAAGCTTTAAACAACCACCAACAGTACCTTTACAAAACAGAGTCGACAGAACAAATAGCATTATAAGTCGGGAATACTATGAATCAAATCACACTCATGTTGATACAATAACTGTACAAAGTAGTGACTCAAGTAGAACAATCAGTGAACAGCGAGACACTCCTCGAAGTATTCCAAAAATTAGTTTACTTATATCAACACCTCGAGGTGTGCAAAAGTCTCAACAACAGACTCATAAGTTTTCAGCAGAGTCTACACTAATTCAAATGGACCAATCACTAAGAAAAATAGATCCTCAACAAAATTTGGATGAGGGAACTCAACGTAAAGAGGATGAAGCGGTGACAATTCAAATGAAAGTTGATGAGTTTAAGAATGGGGAAGAATACAAGAAAGGCATGGAAGAGTTGTTGAAGAGCAATGTCGACGATTGGGTACCCGAAATAGAGGTGAAAGATATTGCTTTAATTCCAAGGGAGAAGGAGTACAGATTTTTGAAATGTGTCGATGATGTGGTTGATGTGTGTATTTAATTTGTGTGTTTTGTAAACTTCTTTTTCTATTAAAATATTACATCAATGAGTGAATGAACATAAAGTTCAGCAAGTTTTGTTTCAAGTCAAAAATGGCTTTGATCAATAAGTTATATATGGATGATGGTTTCATCGACTTTATATGGACCATTTAATAATTTAAGACATATCAAAAGAGGTTATTTTACTTGGCCTTTTCAATGTTTTAATTGACTTGAATGAATGTCATCAAGTCTATTTTTCTCTTATTTGAATAGTATAATTTATAGTAAAATAATTATAAATGGAGTTTAGGAAGTTTAATTACAGTTTTCCTATTTTAGCATTAACCAAATAAAGATAACATTGTTGAATTCTATTATCAACACCAAGAATGAAATAAAGATAAATAAAGAGTAACTTAATTATTATAACAATAATTTACGAAATAATAAACGTAAAAAGCGGGACTTTAAAAGAATAAAAAAAAGACTTTAAAAAAAAAACGAAAGAAAAATAACATGGAATTTATATATTAGAAACTAAAGATGTAAAAAACCAAATTTCGCATATTGAATTTCGAAATAAAAGAGATTATTACACCTGAAGAGCTTTTGGAACTTGTTATTCTTAAATAGTCAATGAGCAAATTCATCGACTTTAGACAACACTTTGCAAAAGAGATTAAGGCAATGTCGGACTCCCCAATTAAGCCAATCAATAACTTGTTGTTTTCAAAACACATTGTGGTGGACCACAGTTCTATTCGATCAAGAGAACACTCCTTTGCAATGGCCTCAATTTCTACATACCCAATTATAGAAGGAGTTCAACAAGGAGAACCAAATTGTGATAAAGTAGGGATCGTCAGGTTTACAAATGCAACGCTTATTGCTCTTGGAGATGGCTGTTTGTTTTTGATGACTTTTCGACTAATACAATATAAGTACATTGAGTGTGTCATAAATAACTTTAAGGCGGGTGGGGAACTAAATCATCGATTGCAGCTCGTCAAGCTGTTTACACGTCGCTTGACACTATAATTGAAAAATCGCAGTCTTTAACCACTGTGAAGTCTGTTGCAGAGTTATTGGTCGACATTGCTGAGTTGGCACAGCAATCGATTTTCAAAACGCGAATAAGTTCACAAGAAGGAGTTGGAACAACAACGTTGACACTTTCATTCACCTTCTCAACACTCAAAGACAAAATCAAAACAGTTGCTTTATGTATTGGCGATTCAAAACTGTATCATTACAATTCAAAGAATAAAACCGTCAAATCGTGCTTTGGAGAGCGACACAAGACTGTCGACAAGACATCAGTGTGTTTGTCATGCTTGGGAGACGCGGGTGGAGGACTTCCCGCATTACGAGGAAGTGGGTTGTTGTGTTTTGATGTCCAAGAGAACGACTGTTTAATTGCAGCGACTGATGGAATGTATGACAATTTTGAACCGTCGATTATAATGCAGAAGATGCATGCAAAGGACGCACTTAACAAGATTTTGGGTCAACGAATTCAACAATGTGCCAATTTGTGTTTGTGTGTTGAGAGTCTGTGCAATTATGTGATCGAAGTCACTGAGAAAACAAGGCAATTTCATCAAAACAATCCACGACAAAGACGACCAGATGGTCTTCCTGGTAAATTAGACCACACTACAATTGCTCTCGTTTGTGTTGAAAAGGTGAATAAAGACGTGGGGCTTGTCGACCGATATGAACCGCCTCAATTCAAGACTTTGGTGCCACAAACACAAATCAGCAGAGTTTTGCATTCAAAGAGTTTTGGAGAAAAAGACCGAGTGACTGTTGTTCCAGTAAAACAAGTTGGGCGATTGACTCCAGTTGAATGCGAAGGAACTTTGTCGCCACCTAAACCACATGAAAGAGGTAGTAGTGGAGACTCGACTAAAGAATCACTCTTTACACTTATTAAACACAAAGTTGGGACTTTCACTCCACCGAAAAGAACTCCTTGCATTACTTCAACTTCTGTAACTCCTCGAATGTACAGAGAGAATATTTCTGATGCGAATTAATTATTGTGTAATTGTATTTCTTCATAACTTGAATGTTAGACATTTTATACAGTTTATAGTATTATTATTATAATATAACTATTCAAAACTACATAATCAAATGAAGGTTGTCGTTGCTTGCGACTCGTTCAAGGGCAGCATTTCTTCAACGGAACTGAACGAGTGTATATCCAAGGCCCTCCACACCACAAGTAAAAACTGTTCTGTATATACAATGCCTATTGGAGATGGGGGAGAAGGTACATTAGAGAGTTTAATGACTTTATTTAACAGCGAAATAATAAAGTGTGAAGCCCATGACCCTTTAATGAACATTATTACAGCGGAATACGCTATATGTGGCGATTTTTGTATTATAGAAATGGCAAAAATAAGTGGACTTGTGTTGGTGCCAGACACACTGAGAAACCCTTTAAAGACGACAACTTATGGATTGGGTGAGCTTATTTCAGACGCTTTAAAAAGAAACATTCGCAAATTTGTTATTGGGATTGGTGGGAGTGCGACCAATGATGGAGGGTGTGGTATGCTTCGGGCACTTGGGGCCAAATATTACGATGAAAATGGCAAAGAGTTAATAGGTGGTGGGGAAATACTTGCAAAAATTCGGAGCATTGACTTAGCACATTTCAATAAAGGTCTTAAGGACTCGACATTTACAATTGCCTGTGATGTGAATAACCCGATGTGTGGTCCCAATGGTGCTTCATTTGTTTATGGATTTCAAAAAGGTGCAACAATGGAGTCTGCAAAAATCTTGGACAATGGCATGCTCAATTACGGGACGCTTTTGCAGAGATTGGTTCAGAAGCCGATTTTAGAGTATCCTGGTTCTGGTGCTGCTGGTGGTATTGGTGGAGCTTTTCTTGCTCTTTTCAACTCCGAGTTAAAAAGTGGCATAGACTTAGTCTTGGATCTTACCAACTTTGAAGAGATTATAAGAGATGCAAATTTAGTCATCACTGGGGAAGGTAAAATAGATGAACAAAGTTTTATGGGGAAAGTGTTGGGTGGTATTCTCAAACGAACAAAGCTGAAACGTTGTAAAGTAGTAGCGTTATGTGGGTGTAACGATCTTCCTTTGAATTATCCCGTCGATTCCAAACTCTCGATATTTTCCATTCAAAATGGTCCCATAGATTTACATAGTGCGATGAAGGAAGAGACTGTCAAAGAGAATGTCCAACGACTTATTCCAAATATCATGAAGTTACTGATTTAATAATTAATTTATATATTAATACTACTTTTATTGAACTAATACCTCAATAATAAGAGATGTTATAAAATACAATAAACGCAAAGGAGAAGGTAAAAGAAATAACTAGATCGACAAGGAGATCACTTAAACGATGGTTGGAGCGTTAGAAGAAATCTTTGGCCACAAATCGGCGCATTCCTTAGAGACTGGGCCGGTGATGGCGGAGCCTTTCATTTCACCCTTCAAGTTGACGATGACAGCGGCGTTGTCTTCGAAGTACAAAGTGGTTCCGTCCTTTCTTCTCCAAGTTCTTCTTTGTCTAATGATGACTGCGGTGTGGACCTTCTTTCTGTACTCTGGTTTACCTTTTTTGCATGTCGCAACAACCATATCGCCACATCCAGCTCTTGGGAGTCGATTCAGTCTGCCGTGGAAGCCCTTGACGGAGATGATAGTCAATGTTTTGGCTCCGGTGTTGTCAGCGCAGTTAACGGTAGAAGCGTTGTTCAAACCGCACGTCACTCTGAACTTGTTTCCCTGTCTTCCTCCTGCTCCTCTCTTTGGCATGTCGAATCACATTATTCAGCTTCACTCTTAGGGTTTCACAATTTTTCGTTTTTTCTATTAATTATTAACATTTTTACCATTTTCTTAACTAGTTGTTTTTGTCGTTATTTTTTTGTCCATTTTTTGAGTAGTTAATGTTCTTATAAAATATTATACTTATGCCAATGGATCAATAGTAAATGTTTAATATCGAGTGTTATACATAAAATAAAAGATTTTGAACCTTCAAATGACGCGAACTTGCAATTACGAATTAATGAATTATTAAAAGTTTAGTCGTCGAAGTCGGATTCTCTATTGACCATATACAACATGAACAATATGACAGCCCCTGTGAAAGTCATTACCGTGACCACTATGAGTACAATTTGTTTGTGGTATTTGAAAACCACCATGAAATCCTCTCCACTATCTTTCGCATAGATAAGAAGTTTCTTGTGCCACGGGAGTTCTTGTTGTGGTGTAATGACTGTTCGCGTCTCTTTGTATTTCTCTATTTCGGGCTTCTGAATTTCCATCATCTTATTGACCTTTCTCTCTCTCATTGGTTCAGTTTTTACTTCTTCAAAGTCCTTTGTTTTGCGGTCGATGTTGTTGGGACTTGTTCCTTTCTTGGTCCTCTTAGTGAGTTGTGCGTTTTTCTTCTTTTGAACGTCGACTCCTGGACTCGAAGAAATTGGAACTACGCGCTTCACGTCGTCATGTCGCGATTCTTTCTTTTTTGCTTTAGGAATTTGAAGAACGACATTGACAAGTTCTTGTGGTTTGACCTCTTTCAAGTCCCCTTTCTTGCGCTTGTCCTTCTTCTCTTTTTTTTTCAAAGGTTTTGAATCGGCGTTCTCGATTTTTATGTCAATTGGTGTTTGCTTAAGTTGAATGACTTCGTTCCCCTCGACCTTGGAATCGTCTTTCTTTTCTTCGGGGATGTTTGTCTGAATTAAGTTCTCCACGTCAATGGGAGAGTCTTCGACAATTGGAAATTCCATTAATTTTGAAGGAATTGGAATAGTTGTTGTGTGTACGACCTCTCCTTGGTCTTGTGGAGTCGTTTTAATGATATTTTCCTCTTCTATTTTGGCTTCAATGATTTGTGAATCTGCCAGTGGCGTCAACTTCTTTTGTCTTTTTTTGGGGACAAAACTGGCGTGTGGTTTTGAGAGATCGATTTTGATGTTTTTGTCGTCTTGTGATATTTTGATGATGTTGTCTGTCTTTTCAATACCAAATTTCTCGACTCTGTTCTCGTCACTTGGAAGCATTTCAATGCTTTTACTCTCTTGTTTCTTCGCTTTTCTGACAAAGGGTTTTGCATCAATCGAATATTTGTTTTCACTCTCACTTGTCTCGGACTTGTTCTCTCCTTTTTCCGTAGGAGTGCTTGGGACGTCTGCACTCGAATTATCGATGTCTGAGTTCTGTTTAATAATTGGGGTTGGTAAAGGTGGAACTGTGACTTTGTCTGGAGAGATATTTGCGTGCTTTTTGTCTTCCAAATCTTCAGAAAGTTTTTCACTACTAAAGGCATCATGTGAGATGTCATTTGGGGTTTGTCTTCCAGAAATGAACGTTTCAGAAGAGTCTGAGTAGTCTGTTGTTGAAGTGTCTTCCGAGCTTGTCAGACTGTCTTTGATATGTTTGTATACTCTAACTGGCTTCACCTTCTTTTCTCCTCCCTTTTTACGTTTGCCGCAGTCTGCCATTATTCCAGAGACTGAAAGAAGTTTGTTGAATGAATTCAATTTGACTTCAAGTGATGTCGTTGGTGCAAAATCCAAACACTTATTAGCCTCATAAATATCACCCCAAAGCATCGTTTGAGTTTCCAACTCGGCTTCAACGTATTGTTGTAAAAAGTCGTCTGGGTCGATTATATCCATTAACTCATCAAACCCTTTGTCTTTTTGCTTTGGTTTTTGCTCGTCTTTATCTTCTTCTTCTTCGCCATCGTCCTCTTCTTCATCAACAAGGAGGCTAAAAAATGAAGGGCGTCCTGGTGGTTCTGCGTCCGACTTTTCATAAGGATTTAATTCAATCCCTGTTTCACTTCCTCCTTCCATATAAAACACAATTTCAGTTCCATTTCGTCGTTTTTCGAAGTTTTCAAAAAAAGGAGAAAACCATAGTTGTATAAGAAATTCAATTAATTAAAAACCATTCAATAATTGCTCGACTTCATCACATTTTTCTTTATAAAAGAAATAACTGCCGGCTTTGTGTTTCGCGAGACAACGAAAAACTTATTAAAACATGTGTGCACAACAAATTTTATATAGTAAGTTTGATCTTGTTTTGAAAATGATGTGTGATGACATCATCAAGAATGTTCAAAGACAACTTGATTGTCTTGACCAAAGTTTAAATAAAACGGGAAGAACATGAGCTTTAGTTTAAAAATAGAATGTATAAAAAACATCAACTGTTCTTGACGAAGGTGAATGATGTTGCCAGTTTGGATAGTACGTCGATCCACGTGGAAAGTATATGAACCCTAAATATCACCTGTAACCCGCTGTATTATTTTTAATAGTAAACTAATAGTAAAAGCGAAATTAAATGAAAAATACACAAAGATCCCACGTGGTGGGTCGACAAAGAGCCACGTCAAAGGGCAAGACTATATAAAGCCTGACTTTGGTAATTCATTCAGACAATTCATGACTGAAACCTTCCAATTCCAAGCTGAAATCAACCAACTTCTGTCGTTGATCATCAACGCATTCTATTCGAACAAGGACATTTTCTTGAGAGAGTTAATTTCAAACTGCTCTGATGCTCTCGATAAAATCAGATACGAATCCCTCTCAAACAAAGAAGTTCTTGGTGAAGAACCCGATCTCCTCATCAGAATCACTTGCGATAAGGACAACAACCAGATGATTATTGAAGATACCGGTATTGGTATGACTAAGGCCGACTTGATTAACTGCCTTGGTACCATTGCTAGATCTGGAACCAAAACTTTCATGTCAAAGATTATGGAAGGAACCGCCGATGTTTCTATGATTGGTCAATTCGGTGTCGGTTTTTACTCATCATACTTGGTTGCCGAGAAAGTCACTGTCATCACAAAGAACAACGATGATGAACAATACGTTTGGGAATCTCGTGCTGGTGGAGAGTACACTATCACTCTTGACGAAAGCGGACAACAACTCAAGAGAGGAACTAAGGTCATTTTGAAATTGAAGGAAGACATGCAAGACTATTTGGACACCAAAAAGGTTCAAGAAATCATCAAGAAGCATTCCGAATTCATCCAATACCCAATTATGCTCTACGTCACTAAGGAGACTGAAGAAGAAGTGACTGATGATGAGGCTGAAGACAAGAAAGAAGAGAAGAAGGAAGAGAAACCAGAAGAGAAGACTGAGGAAAAGAAGGACGAAGAGAAGAAAGACGAAGTGAAAATCGAAGACGAGAAGAAAGAAGAGGAGAAGCCAGAAGAGAAGAAAGAAAAGAAGACTAAAAAGGTCAAGAAGACTACCAGCGAGTGGGAACAAGTCAACAAGCAAAAACCAATCTGGACCAGAAAGCCAGAAGAAATCACTAAGGAAGAATACTCTGCTTTCTATAAGACCATTTCTAACGACTGGGAAGACCACCTTTCTGTCAAGCACTTCTCCGTTGAAGGACAAATCGAGTTCACTGCTATTTTGTTTGTCCCACAAAGAGCTCCATTCGATATGTTCGATGCCAAGAAGAAGTCCAACAACATCAAGTTGTACGTCAGAAGAGTTTTCATTATGGACGACTGCAGAGAACTCATCCCAGAGTGGTTAGGATTCATCAAGGGTGTTGTCGATTCCGAGGATCTCCCATTGAACGTCTCAAGAGAAATGTTGCAACAGAACAAGATTCTTAAGGTCATCAGAAAGAACCTTGTCAAGAAGTCCCTTGAAATGTTTGCTGAGATCTCTGAGAACAAGGACGACTGGAAGAAGTTCTACGAGGCCTTCGGAAAGAACTTGAAGCTTGGTATCCACGAAGACACTACCAACAGAGATAAACTCGCTGAACTCCTCAGATTCTACTCAACAAAGTCTGGAGAAGACATGACCTCATTCAAGGACTACATCGCAAGAATGAAAGAAGGACAAAAGGAAATTTACTTCATTACTGGTGAGAGCAAGAAGGTCGTTGAAACTTCCCCATTCGTCGAAGGATTCATGAAGAAAGGAATTGAAGTCTTGTACATGACCGACCCAATTGATGAGTACGCTATGCAACAATTGAGAGAATTCGACGGAAAGAAGCTTGTCTGCATCACTAAGGATGGCGTCAAGGTCGACGAATCCGAAGACGAGAAAAAGGCTGCCGAGCAAAAGGAAAAAGACAACGAAGAACTTTCAAAGGCCGTCAAGGAGATTCTTGGCGAGAAAATCGAGAAGGTTGTCATCTCAACAAGACTTGTCAACAGTCCATGCGCTCTTGTTACTGGCGAATATGGATGGTCCGCTAATATGGAAAGAATCATGAAGGCTCAAGCACTCAGAGACAACTCTATGAGCACTTACATGGTCTCAAAGAAGACACTTGAACTCAACCCAGACCACCCAATCGTCGAAGAACTCAAGAAAAGAGTCCACACCGACAACTCAGATAAGACCGTCAAGGACTTGGTTGTTTTGTTGTTCGAAACTGCTTTGTTGTCTTCTGGATTCTCTCTCGATGACCCAGCTGCTTTCGCTGGTAGAATTTACAGAATGGTCAAATTGGGTCTCTCACTTGATGACAAGGAAGAAGAAGTCCCAAAGGCTGAAGATGTCAAGCCAGTCGAAGAGACTCCTGCTGGAGAGATGAATTCTCAAATGGAGGAAGTTGATTAATTAAGTTTTCGTGATATTCATGTTAATGTTTATTAATAATTGTAATTTGATGAATAAAAAACATAAACAAGCTCTAGTAAGAGTGTATTCAATAAATTTGTATAACTTAACACTTAAAATAACGCCCTTCTTTTTGTTTTGGCCTGTTTTTACTGGGATATTAATCAAATTTTTGGTTATTTTCCTTTTTTGGCTTGTGTATTGTTTATTAACTTAATATAAACTCTAAAAAACGGAAATTTATTTAATAAACTCGAGATTTCCCGATTTTTAGACCACTTGAATTTTGTTCAATGTTATTTAAAGTGTTAAAACGATGAACAAGATGTGAAACTCTGTTATAATATTGGCATATTAGTTATGAATCATATTGAAGCCTTTGATATTGATAATCAATACAATCACAACACATTGAGATAGTTTCAGAATCATTATTAGTAATTAAAAATAATCAAAATATTGAATTGAATAATTTTATTTAATAATTTTTAGTATTAAAACCAAAAATACTATTAAACAAAATTCAAGTCGTCTAAAAACGGGAAATCTCGAGTTTATTGAATAATTAACCTATATTTTAGAATTCTATTATGTGAATAAAGTTACACAGCACAAAAAGGGGAAAAAATTTTATCATATCACAATAAAACAAATCAAAAAAAACTAACAATTTATTATAAGTGTTATTTAATTATAACAAATAATAAAAACTCTAATTATCTTGTTCTTTTCAATTTATTAAAAATGTTTACAAACAAAAAAATAAGACGATAAAAAGAAAACACTTAACAACGTTTACTTCTTGTGTTGCTTCTTTGTCTGTTTCAATTGTTTCTTTGTTTGTTTCACTTGTTTTTTAGTTTGTTTGATTTGCTTTTGTTTCTTCTCAATCTTTTTCTGAATAGCCTTCTTTTCTTTGCCTGTGGCTTTTTGTTGTTTCTTTTGAAGCTTCTCGAGTTTTTTCTGCTTCTGCTTCAAGACTGCCTTTTGCTTCTTCAAGTTTTGTTTCTGAACAGACTTCTTTGGTGAACTTTTCTTAACAACTTTCTTCTTTTGAGCCAATTTCTTTGATTGTTTCTTTTGGGCTTTCTTGGCGGCTTTCTTAATAAGAGCCTTTGTCTGCTTCTTATTAAGTCCTTGCTTCTTGGCTTTCTTCTCAGCTTTCTTTTCAGCCTTTTTGATTTTGGCCATAGCCTTCTTAGCGTTCTTCTTTCCAAACTTGGCACTCATCTTCTTTGAAAGTTTCTTGTTGAGCTTCTTCTCGGATTTCTTGATGCTTTTCTTTGTCGACTTCTTAGACAACTTGGCATTCTTCTTTGCACTCTTCTTCGCAGCCTTTTTAGCGGCTTTCTTATTTGCTTTTTTGGCAGCCTTTTTGTTGGTCTTAGCAACTTTCTTTGTAATCTTCTTTGTCACCTTTTTGCTGATTTTGGAGGTCTTCTTCTTGAGCTTATCGTTGGCCTTTTTAGCTTGTTTGGCGGCAGCTTTTGCTTTGCTGATCTTCTTATTCTCCTTCTTTTCCAACTTCTTCACAGCCTTCTTGTTCTTCTTTTCAAGCTTCTTGAGGTTCTTCTTCTCGGCTTTTTTCACCTTCTTCTCTGCCTTCTTTGCTTGTTTCTTGGCCTCCTTCTTTGCTTTTGTGAGTGCCTTTTGTGTTGCCTTCTTAGCCTTTTCTGCGTTCTTCTTTTCTTTCTTCTCGAGTTTCTTCTTGTCCTTCTTTTCTTGTTTTTGGACCTTCTTGACCTTCTTGTTCAACTTCTTCTGTGCCTTTTTGATCTTCTTTTCCTCCTTTTTCTCAACTTTCTTGGTCTGCTTCTTTGTGTATTTCTTAGCTGCCTTGATTGATTTCTTCTCGGCCTTCTTTTCCGCCTTTCCTGCTGCCTTCTTTGCTTGTTTTTTGGCTTCTTTCTTTGCCTTTGTTGCGTTCTTAGCAATCTTCTTCTTCAAGTCTTTCTTCAGTTGTTTTTCCTTCTTCTCCAATTTCTTTTCTGCCTTCTTTGTCGATTTGACTGTTGATTTCAACTTCTTAAGATCCTTTGCTGATTTCTTACCCTTCTTGACGTCTTTCTTCATCTTCTTCAATTGGCTCTTTTGTTTCTTCTCTGCTTCTTTGACCTTCTTAGTCGCCTTCTCTGTCTTCTTGAGTTGTTTCTTAAGTCCCTTCTTAGTTGAAGAAACCTTCTTCTCTGCTTTCTTCACTTGCTTCTTGGCATCCTTCGCTGCACTTTTAGCTGCCTTCTTTGCTGATTTGGCAACCTTTTCTGCCTTCTTTTCTTGTTTCTTCATATCCTTCTTGGCATCTTTAGCTGCCTTCTTCGCGGACTTCTCTGCCTTCTTTCCTGATTTCTTAGCAGATTTCTTGGCTTCAGCAGATTTCTTCTCTGCAGATTTGACCTTTGCCTTCAAGTCTTTGGCAGTCTTCTTTTCTGATGCCTTCAATTTCTTCTCAGCCTTCTTGACATCCTTCGCCATCTTCTTCTCAGCCTTTCCAGCTTGTTTCTTGGCAACAGTCTTGGCCTTGGATGCAGCCTTCTTGATGCTCTTCTTGTTATCCTTTTTGACGTCCTTCTTAACAGAATCCATCTTCTTGACGACTTCCTTGTTGTCCTTCTTGATCTGTTTATTGGCATCCTTTACCTCAGCCTTGGTGTCTTTAGCAGCTTGTTTAACTTCCTTGGTAGCTGTTTTGACATCTTTCTTCGCTTGTTTCGCGGCCTTTTTAGCGTCCTTCTTGGCTTGTTCAGCAGCCTTCTTTGCCTTCTTTTCAGCCTTTTCTTGGGTCTTTTTAGTTTCAGTCTGAGCCTTTTCGAGCATTTTCTTAACCTTTTTCTCTGCGGCCTTTTGTTTCTTTTCAGCTTTCTTCATGACTTGTTTGGCCATATCTTTCGCCTTCTTCATCATTTTTTTAACCTCAGCAACAGCTTTTTTCTCGGCCTCTTTAGTTTGGGATTTTTGAGCCTTCAAAGCCTTCTTCTCTTCTTTCATTTGTTTGATTTGCTTCTTGGACTGTTTCTTAGTAGCTTTTTTTGCAGCCTTTTTCTCTTGTTTGGTCTGAACTGGAGTAGCACTTGGTTTCGCTTGGACCGCAGCTTGGGCGACTGGTTCTGGGAATTTAGACTTTCCCAAGACAATGTCGACACCGGAGAATCTTCTGTCGAGTTTCAAATTCGCGATGATGTTATTTCTGACATCTTCAGGGACTGCGCCAAGTTCCTTCTTCATCGATTCCAAGACGGAAGCCTTTCTTAATTGTTGTGAATTGATCTGTGACTCGATGTCCATAATACGGTTTTTGATCTCTGGTTTGTCCTTCTCGAGAGTGACTGACAAGTCCAATCCAAGTCTGTCCAACACGTCGTGGAGATGTCTTTCGACGTCTTCAAGTCTCTTCATTTCGCTCTCCAACAATGAGAGTCTATTTTCTGTTTCATAGTACTGAAGGACATAAAATGGGGTTGAAGCGGCTCCCAGTACTGTTGTTAGCAATAACAGCGCCAACACTATTCTCATTATAATATGATTTTTAAGTTTTCCTCCTGTTTTTTACTCTTGATTTTTATTTTTATGAAATGGTATTTTGGAAATTTTGAGATCAATAACATGGCTCACTTGTCAATACTCTCCTTCCTTTCTTACTTTTCGGTGTTTTTATATATAATATGAATGTGTCTTCACCACTTGTTGTCATTTGCGCTTGATTTCTTTTTCGAGATGATAAAAAGTTGTCTTCTAATTACTTCTTTTTTTCTTTTCAGCTATTTCATTGGAAAGTTAAACACATTTATACATGAAGAACGGGACAAATACCCAATTGTTTGTTTATGATTGATCTATTTCCGTAATGAGCATCTTGTTGTAAAGGGGTTTTTGCTGTCTTTTTGGTCAAAATGTAAAAGCAAAAAGCGGTAAATAAAATTGCTACATAATGCCATCTTGTAATTATTACTTTAATTTGTCAATTAAAAGTCGAAAACAATAGCATAAAACACTAAATTGATATGAAACAATAAAAAAGCAGTTATTTAATTTTAATGTTGTTCCCTTTTCTTCATTAGATGATGATGTGTGTAAATCAAATTCAAATGTAAATGGAAAGTTACTTATCAATTAAATAAACTAACTAATTAAATTATTCTTTCATTTTAATGGACGTTTTCAAAAAACTTTTGAGCAATACTTATTGATCGCTTCTCACCACAAATTAATGGCATAAAACACTCGAGATCATTCATTTCTTTTTTCTGATTATCATCAACTTTTAAAAATATTTTACAGACCATTACCTGTACAACCTTTTGGAAAAGTATTATTTGTAGGAAAATGAACAATATTTAAGTGCGATAAATAATCTGTTTGAATGTGATAAATTTTTATTTTAGATTGTGTAAAGGTTTGAGTTAGTTTTTAACATATTTTTTACTCTCTTTTCAACTTAATAATTACAAACTGTCATATAGAATACATCAAAATTAAATTATAGTAATAATAATACTTATTTTCAATCATCACTTGTATAGTAAAATTATTAGAATTATGGTTTTATTGGTATTTTCAGCAATACATCGGGAAATAATACCAAATAGTAAAAATACTATTATTATTGTTAGTTCCACCTTTAGTTCCAAATCGTCAAACCTTTCCAAAGTTAAAATTGCTAGATAATTTTATATAAAGAAACTATATCAAGAGAAATACAATTACAACCAAATTTCCAGATTCTCCCTCGGAGATAAGAACTGTAAAGTTCAACTGAAAAACAAAAGAGCAATGAGTAAAGTGAAACAGACATATGCGCCACTTCCAACCGTTACACGTGGTCGTCCAATTCATATTGGCTACATGTCCAATGCAAAGATTGGGACCAACATTGTTTACCCCAACAGAAAGACCATAGTCATTAGAGACTTGAACAACGCTCTTAACACTGACCTTTACTTCGAACACCCAATAGAAACAACATGCGCTAAGTACTCTCCAAGTGGTTACTACATTTGTTCTGGTGATATGCAAGGTAATGTGAGAATATGGGACACTACACAGAAGGAACATCCTCTTAAATTAACTATTAGAGCACTTTCTGGACCAATTTATGACATTGCTTGGACTGGTGATAGTCAGAGAATATGTGTAGTTGGTGAAGGAAAAGAAAAGCTCGGGTATGTCTTTATGTGGGATGCCGGATCATCTGTTGGTGAGATCTCGGGACAAACCAAAACACTGTTGTCGTGTGACTTCAAGTTGTCGAGACCATTCAGATTAATCACCTCTGGCGAAGACGAGTTCCCATGTTGGTTCGAGGGACCACCCTTCAAATTCAAAAAATCAATGAGAGACATCCACACCAGATTCATTAACTGCGCTCGCTTCTCCCCAGATGGAGCCTTCTGTGTCTGTGTTTCTTCTGATAAAATTGTTTCTGTTTTTGATGGAAAGACTGGTGACTTCATCTACAAAAAGACTGAGCACAAGGCTGGTGTCTATAACATCTCATGGTCAGAAGATTCTAAGACTTTCATTACTTCTTCTGCTGATAAGAGCTGCATTTTGTGGAATGCTGCTGACGGAGCTGTCTTGAAACGATTTGCACTTGGAACAGCTGTTGAAGACCAACAACTTGGTGTCGTCTTCACAAAGTTTGGTCCAATTAGCACTTCACTGAGTGGGGCTATGAATCTTCTTGACGTTGAAGGAGGACAAATTAAGGAAGTTATTGAAGGACATGCCAATCCAGTCACCTCGCTTGCTGATGCTGGTGAGTACTTATACTCTGCTTCGTCCGATGGACACGTTGTGAGATGGGAAAAGGCAAATGGAAAGGCTGTTGCATTTAAGGGAAAGGGGCATCCATCTAGGGTTAGTGATGTAGTGATTTGTGGAGATAAAATCGCGACTCTTGGTGCTGATGATACTGTCAGATTCACTGACAAAAATACTTTACAATATGGCGACAGTATTGCCACTGAAGCTCCATGCAATGAAGGTGTCTTCTTAAACAATTTGTTATATGTTGCTACTAACAAGGGTATTAAGGTGATGAATTTCACAAGTGTTGTTCAGACAATTGTTATTCCAGACGGTGCCCAATCCATTTGCTTGAACCATAATAACACACTTTTGGCTGCGGGTTGCAAGAAAGGGAATATCAAATTCTTCACTATTGGAGCTAATGGCCAATTGACTGAGAAGAGCGAATTGACTGAAGAAGTTAATGGCGTTGTCCAATGCGTCAAATTCTCAAGTGACGGAAAGTACTTTGTCCACACCGATGATAGCAGAACTGTCATGTTGAGAAACGCCGAAACATATGAGGTGTTGTACCACAGATGGGTCCCACACAACTCTAAGGTCCTCGAAATTGCATTCAATAAGGAGAATACTTTCATCGCAACTGCTTCTATGGACGGATACAGTTTCGTCCTTGAAATCGAAACTAAGAATATCGTACCACTCGGAAGAGTACATCCATTCGGTTGCAACGCAGTAATGATTGAGGAGAGTGGCAGAATATTCACAGCTGGAAACGACTGTGCCATTAAGGTCTCTGAACTCTAATTCATTGCTATTTTCTTCGTTGGCTATTGGTTTCATTCTAGTTGTTTTATAATTATATTATAGTTTCTATTTTTTTCTTGTATTATCTTGAACTATATTGAATAGTTTAATATACTATATTAATTATTATAAACTTACATCGAATCCCATTAGTGTTTTCTATTAAAAAATTGTTAAATCAACCGTTTTGGGAAACTGAATTATTTCCTCTTTTGGTGTCTCTTTGTACAAAATATAAGCGTTAATTTCCTTGTGTAATGGACATAAATAAGCTTTTGTTTGTGTGTCTCTCTTCGTTGACAATATATCAACGTTACAAACAATATATCATTGAAGTTTAATGTTCGGATATCCACAACAAGTACCTTACGGCCAACCCCCTATGCAATATGGTCAACCCCCAATGCCTGGGATGATGCCGGGAGGAATGCCCCCGATGGGATGTCCTCCTATGGGAATGCCCCCAGTACAAGCCCCAGCGTTAATGACGCAATTCAATTTGTGGGAGTTGAAACCACTTCAAAATGGATGGGGTGGACAACAGTGTTGCTATAAAATGAACGCTGCTATTAAAAACTCGTGGTGGTACTGTTTGGTGAATATTATTCCGATTGACCAATACCAGAGGATATATGCTTGGTTCATGGGAGTTGATAGAGACAGAAGTGGAACTTTGGAAATCAACGAATTAATGACGGGACAATTTCCGGGTGGTATCAGACTTGCACCAAAGACTGCATTAAGAATGATGAGAATCTTTGACACTGACCACAACGGTCACATCTCCTTCTATGAATTCATGGGACTTTACAAATTCCTTGAGTTGTGTTTCACATTATTTGTGATGAACGACACTAACAGAAGTGGAACAATGGAGCCACACGAAATATTGCCGGCTTTAAAACAACTTGGGTTCTTCATTCAACCAGCGACTGCTCTTATTTTACACAAGGCGTTTTCTCAAGGAATGGTTATGTGTGACATGAACTGTTGGATTGCCATTTGCGCGTTTGCAGCACAGTGCAGAAGTTGTTATCAAGTCATCTTCTCCAACACTTATTATGGTGCGATGAGAAGATTTAACCCGCAACAGTTTGGAAAGTTTCTTGATGTTGTTGCATACATCTTGGATTAATTTACTTTATGTTGTTATTTCTTTATTTGATCAAAAAATTCAACGAAATTATTTTTAAAAAAATTCAATTCGAGTTTTTCTTATGAAAAAAATTTACTAAAAATTTATTTAAAAATTATTACCAAAAAAAATCATCGGAATAACGAATTAAAGACCATTGGGGAAGTCTAAGAAAAGCTCAAGAGCAACAACTGGATTGTCAATTTCAAAGTTTTTGAGGACCTCAGGATGAAGTACACCAAACATTCCATATTTAGTTCCATTGATTAAAATATCAATGCCTCTTCCTTCTAAGTAAGCTGGATCAGTTCCTTTAACTATATCATAGACGGGCCCATTCTCTTTTCTTGCCTTTTTATACCCAACACCATAACAGAACATGATCTTGTCAAGTAACCCATGGATGTCTTCCATAGTCCCAACAGGTGAACAAACCAAAGCACACACTTGCGCTCTATTCATCGCACCTGTCAAACTACCTTCCTTCAATATTACGGTGTCACCAACTTCAAACAACTTGATTGGCATCATATATGCTTTGTTGAAGTACAAACACTTTAACATGCCACTTAACAACGTTTTTCGTGCCGTTTGGAATTCTGGGGTCTTTGAATCTTTCAACTTAATAAGTCCGTCGGTGTTTCTTCTTAAATTAGTTGCCGCATCTGCGACTGACATTAAGACGAATGTGATAATTTCGGAGAATCCGGCATATGCAATTTCATTTGACAAGAGATCTTTCAATTTGTTTGTGATGAGTTCTTTCCCACATGTTCGAGAAATGGAATCTGACGCTACCAAATTATTGAAGCCATATGAAATAGCCAAGTCTTCCATAATATCACATGGATGCATGACATCAGTTCGCATTGGTGGAACTATAGCAACTTCGTCTTTGTATTCAATTCCCATTTTAATCAACAGATCAGCAACTGTTTCTTTATCCAAATTCAGTCCAAGCGACTTATTCAAATAAGCGAGAGTAGTTGGTGTGTTTTGTTTGTCTAAGACGGGGGTGATTGTCGTTTTTGTCTCATCGAAGTTATTCATCGGGCCACCAATGACCTCGACTGACTCGACTGAGAATGGAGTTGCGGAGTACATGGAGAAACAGGTCACCACTGTTTGTAACGCCATCATCACTTTTGTTCTGTCCATCCCAGTCATGTCAACAAAGACGTTGTGTGTGTTTAATGTGATTTTTGAATGGTTTCCGTTGATCAAAGGTGGAAGTGACATGACGACACCTTTAGAGTCCAAGAAGACGGGGAAGACTTCTTTTCCTTTCAATAATTTGACGTATTCCTTCAGCTTCAAGTCGTTTGAAAAGTGTTCGATGACTTGATTTCCGTCCATCTCTGTAGTGCATTTGAGTGGTTCAAATTTGATCTCTTCTGGTTTTAAAGCGACGTATCTGAATGGGGGGACTAACGTGTCCATATCATGTGTTCCAATAGCAACTAAACTTCTCTTCTTCCCAATAGTCAAGTGTAATTTGTCTTGGAAGTCAATAAAACTTTTGTAAGACGCGTCAGTGAAATTGATTCCTCTTAAAACGGCCCCCATGCAAATTGGGCGGACTTTTTCAACATCTTTTCCAACATGAATCTGAACACCACTCGGCTTACATGTATATTCGGGGAATGGAGAAAGCTTTAAAAACGATCGTAGGCATATGGCTAACCCCTCAACACATAACAAGTCATACCGATTTGCACCAACCTCGATTTTGTAGACAGTTTTCCCTTCTTCTTGATCTACCTCATCAAGTTCAATGCCATACTGGAAACAAACGTCCTCAAATTCTTCTTTTGCTTGTTGTAAGATAATGTGTTGTTGTTGAGTTGTTAAGTAAAAATACAACAATTGGCGAACAAACTAAATTTCTTTCCAATCAATGTGAAGAGATAATCTGGGTCGACACTGATTGTTGGCATTTCTTTGTGATCTTGAGAGTTTGTGGAATGTCATCATAGGGTTTTTTTGATGACTCACAAATACGTAGTGTTTTTTTTTCTATTGTAAACATCTTCCTGTTTGCTTAGGCATTTTTGCATTTATTAATTACTGTCATTTTTTAATAAATATTTAGTTTTTTCATTATAAATTATCGGGAAACGGCATTATAATTGTATACTAGAAAATTGTTATTATTTTTACTATATCATATGGTTTGTTATTTTTAAAAATAAAATCAAAAAGAAAATTAATCCACTAATAAATAAACCATAAATTGATGGTTTGAATGTATTATAAAGAGTGTTAACTTGATAGACCACTTTTATGGGGATGGCTTTGAAAATCTTACAAGTTTTTATTGTAATTGCGATTAAATTTGCCTAAGAGTTTACAAAAAAATACGTTTTTTGGACCGAATTCATAAAAAAGCGATTTTTTTGAAAGTTAAAAAAGAAAAAACAAATTTAACTTAATGTAAAAGTCATCTTTAACTTTTACCATTTAAATGAATTTGCCGCAAAAAAACATTTTTGTTAAAAAATTTAACACTAAAGTTTTTTATTAATTAATTTTAGTTTATTTAATTAATTGTATAAACTATATGAATCAAAAAAATTATTGAAATTGAATAATTTATAAAATAACATATAATTTGTCATAAAATACTACGGCATAGTTTACTGTAAATAGGCTGAAAAGGTGTGGATGGTAAATATGGATAGACAATTGTTATTATTATGTGTTAAATGATATGATTAACCGGCCGACAAGGACATAATTCGTAAATACAAACCAAATTTTGAAATTTCGGCAATTTGCCACACAATTTTACCAATCATAAAACAATTTTCTTATTTTAATACAAATTTTTTATCATTGAAATGAACTCTTTTTATGTTGTATTATTTTTCTTATTGTGTTATTTCTTTTTTTCTTCATCTTTTCCCGACTCTTTGGTGTTTTTATTGTTAATTTAATTTTTTTTTGCCGAACAATAATAATTTTTAATTCATTTGAAAATTTAATAGGGTTCAAAATTATAGTTTTACAATATAGTTTATCAATGATTAAATACATTATTTTAATATTAAATTTAACTATTTAAGTAATCTATTTAAAATCAACAAAAAATCATTCTCAAAATTAATAATAAAGTTATTATACAATTAATCGACTTACTTTTTGCTTTATGTTCATTTATTTGTTAGAAAATAAAAATTTGTTTTGGTAATATTCGCGAGCATTGATTATTCTTATCGCGACAAAGGGAAATCAATTCACAACAACGCCCTTCGCTCAGATAACGCAGCCAATGAATACCGATGGCTTTCCAAGTACACGCATTCGTTTAAAGCACTTAGACTTATATGGTTTTATATTTATAATATAATATGGTTATTTTGTGGATACTTTATCTTTTTTTATTATATTATGATAATTATTTATGTGTTGTTTTTACAAGTATTATTTTACTATTCAAATTGTATTATTAACCATATTATTAACCATAAAATTAACACTGGCACCCATTATTTTTCTTTTTCTATGTTTTATTGATCTAAAAATTATAATATCAGTCAATTGGGTCTTCGAACGAAAGAAGTGTTTTTTTCTTTTGAAAGAAAAAAATTATCGAAATTTTGTATCGTTATGTGTTCTATTTAAGTGATTGTTTTGTTTATTTTTAGAAAGGGGGTAATGAAATGGTTCATAAAAACAACCATGTCCTTGTTACCGGCACAGAGGTGTCCGTGTCGGCCGGTCAATAAATATCCGTTTTTTACATAGAAAAGCCCAAAAATATATTGGAAATTATTTTTTCAAAATTAATTGATACTAATTACAGTAAAACCTCCCAAGAGCGGTACCTCTGAAGAGCGGGTTCTCTCAAGAGCGGACATTTTTTAGACTAAAACTAAAAATAGAGTTCTCTATTGGGTGGTAATTGAGGTTTGATTGGCTAAAAATGCCCGCTCTTGAGAGAACAAAATTCCCACGCCCTCCCGCTCTTGGGAGGTTTTACTGTATCAATATTGATTAGTTAAATTATCCCGTCTTTTGGCTTTAATATTAACCTTTTTATTTTTCTGATTGTTTTTTTTCCAAGGCAAAATGAAAACAGGAAAAAATATTATAAAGTTTAAGAAATTTAAAAAGTGTTGCTAGTTTTTATTGGTGTAATTTTTTACAGACCAAAAATGGGGAACCTTGCTTAGATAAATAAAAAATTTTGGTAAGTTGCGTAATTTGAATCTCTGTGAATCCAAATTATGTACAAACCATTTTCTTGGTTCGTGCCTGAACAAACATTGATGTCAATGAATGTGTCATCAGAACCGCCCTAATTAAGTTTACCATCATCATTAAATGTTTCATAATTCATTTTTTTCTTTATTATGGGTTTTTTCCATTTGTTTTTATTATTAATATTAGTTACTAAACTATATTATATTACTATATAATATAACCATTTAGTTATAGTATTTATATTAAACCCAAATTTATCATAACATATAATAAAAAATTATTAATTAATATAATAAATGATAAAAAAATTAATAATAAATTTTAAACTGGAAATATAAAGTCTGTACTCGATATAATTCTTTTTTGTGTGTTTTTTTTAATATTTTTTGGTAAAACGAATAATTAACAGAATAAAATACATTTAAAAAGAGAAAAACACAGAACATAAAAAACTCATAAATTTTTTAAAAAAGATAAATAATTATTTTTTAGATGAAAATTTTAAAAGAGTGGAATTGAGTTTTAAAAAGTGGTAAAAAGTGGTTGAGTTTGGCAAATTGTCAAAGAACTTTTTTATTAAACAATGAAACCAGTAATGAGGACGCGAGAAAGTAAAATGTGTGATAAACTCCGTCATCAAAAATTAAAAGACGCATGCACGGATTTGATTAATGGAATATCAATAACAAAAGTTTCAACTTCAAGACACCTTTCGAAAAGTACAGTTCATTCATTAAAAGTTAAGTTGAATGAAAATCCACAATTTATTCCAAAATTAACAAAAATGGGAAGACCACCAAAAATCACAAAGGACGCTATGAAAAACGTCGAAATGTCAACGATAATCAATCCACAATCAAGTAGTCATAAAGTTGGGATGGAAATTGGTCTAAGTGCAACAACAGTTAATTCTATACGCCACGAATTAAAATTTCATTATGGAAAAGCGATCAAAAGACCATGTTTAACAGATAAACATATTGAATCACGATACACATTTTGTAGAAAACAGCTGTGGCAAAAGAATATTAATAAATGGACAAGTTGTGTCATTATCTCAGATGAAAGTCGTTTCTGTCTTCACTCCGATGGTATGATGATGTGGAAACCTTGGGGATATCACCCAGATACAATTTTTGAATCGACTCCCAAATATGACCGCTCTGTAATGGTCTGGGGAGCAATTGCAAAGGATTTCAAAAGCAAACTTGTCTTCTGTTCCAACAGACTCGATTCAGCTAAATATTTTGACATTCTAAAAGAATCGGGAGTTTTTGATGAAGCTGTTGAAAAGTGGGGACGAAAAAAATTTGTTTTTCAACAAGATGGAGCTCCTTGTCATACTTCAAAGACGACATTAACAAAACTACAGGGAATGGGCATCAAAGTACTTCAAAAATGGCCTGCTAACTCACCTGATCTAAGTCCCATAGAACATCTATGGTCGATAATGGAAAAGAAAATAAGAGAAAAAACAAAAGTGTTTGAAAATGAACAAAAATTAAAAGAAGCTTTATTGCTTGTATGGGATGAAATCCCGATACAAACAATCAACAATTTGATTGAATCTATCCCCGAAAGATTTAAATTGTGTTTGAAATCAAAAGGTGGGTTTATTGGTGACAAACTTTAATTATTAAAGTTAATAAGGTTTGTCGTGTGGAACGTATAAAATTTGGGTAATTCAGCTTAACTGTTGCATAATTCCCACATTATTAGATGATTCTATTTTTGAATTGATTTTGGTTGTTATAAAAGTGTGTACTTCGAAATAAAAATTATGAAAAATAGATTTGAATCTTAATAAATATCGGGAAAATACTCTAAAATAAACAAATTGATTAAAAATGGTACACACTTTTTATTTCCAGTTTATAATTATAAAAACCATTTTTAATTATTTCATTGCAACTTTTGTAAAAACCACCACAACATCTGCGGTTGGTCGGTCTTCGGGTTTCTGTGTCCACATTTCTGAAATAACATTATAAGCTTCTGGGCTAAATCCTTCTCTGATTGAAAGCCGTTTTCCAGAAGCTACAAAATTGGAGATGCTCCATGGAAATTTGAACTCATCGGCAGTATACACTTCTCACCATATCAAAGTCTCAAACTATGTCACAGCCAACGAGTGGACATCAGCTGGCTTCTTATTTTATTGTTTATTCGAGATTTCTTGTGTCATGTATTTTGGTGTTCCGATACCCATTGTGAAAGTCATGTTAGTTGTGAGTAAATTGATGTTTCTACTTCTTCCTGAGTCAGTCAACTTTCCATTGACATTCATTCTATTTTCCAAGGAAACGACGAGTATGTACGTTTAATGTCTCTATGTAAAATGCCATTTTCATGTAAATACAAAATTCCTTTGGAAGCATTTATTATGGTTTTCATTTTAATTTTCAAACCAATTTGATCAGACTTTTTGTGTTTCATCAAATCTTGTAAAGACCCAAACAAAGCAAATTCGGTGACCGTGCATATGTGGTTTGGAATAAAACAAGCGCCATAGAAGTGGATGATATACTCACTTCTAAACTTGTCCAACATATTCACTTCATTTTCAAAATCATTCAGAAGTTGACTCATCTTTTGTATGTGTTTCATCTTTTTAATTGGAACTTCTTTTCCTCTGAATGTGCCTTTGTATACCATTCCAAAAGACCCTTCGCCTATTAGCTTTATTTCGTCAAGTTCTTTATTATTCAATTTTGTCAAATTTGCAGTACAAACAACTGCTTGAAGTTTGTGATTGTTTTGTTCATTTGTTGTTAGGTTAAGACAGATAACTACAAAATGTTCCTCTTTTTACAACAGCTTAATAAATATCTCAAATTCACATGCTTCTCCTTTCTTTAGTGTTACTATTGAAGGCACTGTTCGTATTTCATAACAGTCACACCCTTCTGTTACACTTTTAAATGGTGTTTGGTGAGGTTTCCAATACATATCAAGTCGCACGATTCTTCATCCATTGGAATAAGAGCGTCTGAATCCATGTCAATTTTTAATACTTTCTTATTGGAACACGACACTTTGTCGAGTGGATTCATTGTTATGTTCGATTTCTTAATATCAAAAACACGGACATTTTTCATCTTTTCCACTTGGCGTTTGTTAAGAAAAATAATGATTAACAAAATGTTCATTGTTATGAAGAGTACAAAAAGTATTAAAACAGTAATTGGGATGCCAATCACAACACCAAGATTGACCAACTTTGTGCAACTGTCACCGGAGTCTGTAAGTTCTCGTCGACCCTCACACTTTACACACTTTGAATTTAAAGCTGACACACATAATTCAACTTTTGTGAAATGAAGGCATTGCGAGTCAACCAACATATTTTCCAAATCGTTACATATTGTACACACACTTTCACTCTCACATGATGTGCAATTTGGAGAACATTCATAACACTTGTAATTTGATAAGAAATGACCAGACACACACCTCTCACATCCAGATGACGATGACAGCTCACAATTTGCAAGCGTTGTATTTGATTCACACAATTTGCCTTCGCTTGGGATGTTGAAATAGCCGTCTTTGCATGCAAGACACTCGTAACTGTTCACACAAAGTGCACACGACTCATCACATGGCGTACAGCTGATACCCTCTCGATAATACATACTATTACAGATCGCACATCCGCTTCCACCAGGCAGTGCAATCTTACAACTCTCTTGTAACACACCAAGTGATTTGCATGACATGTCAGCACTCAGATAAAAACAACAAGTGCAATAAGTTGTGTTGAAAACTTAAACAGTCGTTTTCACATTGAACACACTCGTTGTTGATGTTGTAATACCATCAGCGCAGTGTTGGCATTTTTTGTTGTTTCTTATTTGACAGGATGTCTCTGTTGCTGTTTTTGTGTCTGTTTTGAGTTTGTTGTTTTCATCAAATGTCTCAGCACAAATTCCACCTTTCAATTTGAATGCATCAAGACACTCTACACATTTGGTATTCTGTGCACCGTATCTGTTGCAATTTGTGACTGTTGTGGATTCTATTGGAACACGGTAATCATACTTTTTCTCTACATTCTCTGCGTCTGTCTGGTAATACCCCTCACTACAAACAACACATCCACCTGAACTAAATGTTTTGCATGTTGATATAACACTCTTTGATACACACCAAGTGTCAGTGTATTTCACAAAGCCGTCCAAACACTTCATACAGGTACTTCTGTCACAGAGACCACAGTTGGTGGTTTGACATTTTGAGCACCTTCCTTGTGATATGTAATTTAAACAAGATGTGCATTTGGTGCAAAACCTATATTTTACTGTGTGGCAATTATCATCTGTAACACATTGGTTTGTTGTCGTGTCAAATATATAATTGGTTTGACATTGTAATGGTATTATTCTGGTCTTTGATAATTGGCAAACCGGGAGAGAAACACAGCCGACACATTCGTTTGAGATGTTGAGATACACACTATCTCCACACTTGTAAATAATATCATTTCTCACTTCCAAATTTTGTTGTGCACTTTGACATTCATTTCCATTCAAAGTAAAGTTGTCGTTGCAATTAATACAAACAGAATATCTCTTTTCAATTTTCTGGTGTTTGCAGTTTGTCAATTTTTCTTGACAATCGGAGTTGACTGAAATCTGGTCCTAACAATCACACGAAGACATTGTGGTGTTGGAAGGGTTTTGACATCGAGTTGTTTGTTGGCAACCCCCATTCGCCAAAAAACAGTTGCTGTTACATAGAAGACATTTTGACTCATCGACTTGAATTTGACAGTTTACATCATTACTTTGACAGCTCTTCGAATTTTGATTGTAATACTTCCCACTTGGATACAATTGACACTTTCCACTATTCAATACATGGTTGGCCATACAAGTGGTGCAATTGGAAACACCAACAGAAATTGGTGAACACGCATTGCAGTTCTCAGTTGCAAAATTACAACTTTCACAAGTCATGTCAGTCTTTTTGTAAGTCCCAACTTCATAATTTGAACAAAATCCCATTTGAAACTAAATATTGTGAGTCTTTGCACGCCAGGCACTTCTTTGTTGTTTGGCTGCAACTCGTATAATTTGTGTTGATTGTGCTACATTAAACACATTGGCCGATTTCATTGGGGTAATATCCCGTGTTACACATCACACACCTTCTTTCGAATGCAGACAAACATTTATTACAATGTGTGTCAAAAGTTAAACATGATTCGCAGACACGTGATTTGGTTGATTGGAAAACAAAGTTATCTTGACATGTTGTGCATATTCCATTTGTTGCATCACAGCTCCCTCCACATGTTGTTGAACATGATACACACATATGTGTTGTGTCGTCTGGATACATGTTTAACGTTGAACACTTTGTGCACTTTCTTTCACCAGTCACACAACTCTCACAATTCGAATCAAATGCCTGACATAAAATACACAGAGATAGATTTGTGTTGGAAGGGACATACGTTGATGTACAGCCAGTACAATGTCCACTCACCCCATCGCAGGTACCCCCACACGTTGAATCACAATCTATACAATTTCCATTTGATGCAAATTTACCATTTTTGCATTTCACACACTTCTGAGTGAAATTTGTTGCACAAGTCACACAATCTTTGTTCCATGCAGAGCACATTATACAATTTGTTGAAATTGGTGAAGTCACAACGTAATTATCAATACATAACATGCACATACCATTTGCTGTGTTGCACTCGTTTTGTTGACACGTTGTCGAACATGCTACACAGATTCCATTTGACGGGTAATACCCACTGTCACAGGTCACACACTTTCTGGAAAAGTCGGGCGAACAAGTCTCACAATGAAGATCAAACATTCTGCAACTTTGGCATGTCATACTTGTTGAAGAAACAAAGACGTAATTTGACAGGCACCCCGTGCAATACCCATTTCGCGTGTTGCAACTTCCGTTACATGTTGCGTCACACCTTTTGCATTTGAAATCTGTTGATGTGTCCGGGTAATAATTTGTGTTGCATTCCTCACGCGCATGCGATTGGTCTGATGCACACAAATTGCAATTTGAGTTGAACGAAGAGCACGCCTCACATTTTGTTGTTCCATCAGACTCGTCAATAACTTCGTTTGAATTGCAGTTGACACAATGGCCAAACAAACACCAGTTTGGACAATGCAGCCCGTTGTGCAATGTGTGTCGCATGGAACACATTTACCAATCTCGTCTGGGTGCTTCTTGTTGGTGCAAGTGTTGCACTTGTTCTCACCGCTTGACACACAGACTCGACAAATTGCATCAAAATCAACACACGCAACACAAACACTACTATTTGTTGTTGAAAAGACTTTGTTTGTGTCGCAGCCCGTGAATCATTTTTGGTTAGATTTTAAATATTTAACAAGTTGGAGCTTCCTTTTTTCTGTTTTATATGAATTTTATTAAAAAAGTGAACAAATTCTATTTATTTTTTAACTTTCCAATTAATCTCCAAATCGGAAAGTGATTAGGAGATAGATGTGCCAAAAGTGCCAAATATTATGTTTATTTGTATACGTTCTAATTTTAAATTTACGAAAAAAATAAATTGAACAGATCAAAGCAAAGGAGAAAACCATTTTTTGTTGAACTTCAATCGAATATCACTTGATAAAAAGTGTTAATCGAGGTAGAATTCAATTGAAATCAACCGAAGTTCAACTTGATGGAATAAACAATTATGTTTGTAAATTGTATGTTGTTTAGGCTTCGCACCCGAGATTTTTATTATCAAAAATTAGTATCGAAAAAGCTAAAATGGGTCAGTTTTTTTCCCGTGTTATTGGCTTTTTTATTAACTAATTTATAATAATACAATTCTCGGGTGCGAAGCCTAATGTTTTTATTGTTTTAATGTGAGTACTATACAACAACAAACCATGTAAAAGTTGTTGTATTGTTTAAAAATCTTAAATAACACATATAAACAATCGCTGTTGTATGCAGTATCATAAGTTTATTATATATATATATCAAAACAAAAGAAATAAAGTAAAAAAACCAAAAAAGAAGATAAATTATTTTAAATCATTACACAAAATATTAATAATTACAGGGAGTATAAAAACCGCTTCCGTCTTTTTAACCGCTTCCTATTGATTTAATAGTTATAACTAATAACATTATAATAAAAAGTATGATACAAATTACCACCTCAGACAGAAAAAGTCTCCACAAGGCATATTCAGCCTTCATGGTAAACAGTACTATACATTTTATTATATTAATATTATTTATAACTATTAGATCAATAGGAAGCGGTTAAAAAGACGGAAGCGGTTTTTTAGCCCCCCTGTATTGTCTAAAAAAATTCCAGATAATTTTGAGACACATAACGTTAGAAGACTGGCTGCGTTCGTTTTGTATAAGTTCAATACGGTTGTAATTGTTGAAAAAAGCTATAAGTTTTTTTTATTTCAAATAGTACTCTGTTATAATTAAGAACGTACATTGCCAACACCACTTCTAAAGATAGAATTAATTACTATTACGAATTATATACAAAAGTAGTATATAAATTATGTAGATTTTATGCACACATTATTTTTATCTATATTTTCTAATAATTTAAAATAACGAGGGGACGAGTAATCTGAATTTTCACAAAATTCGGGATTAAGAGTTCCAATTATTTTTTCATTTTTTTATTTCCCTAAAATGAACACTGATAAAGAACAATATATAAATTACAACACTATAACTGATACAGAATATATTAATATAACTAAAAATCAAATTTCTAAATTATATTTCGGTAAAGATGACTATTCTCAATATATTAAAGATATTATGAATTATGTTATAAAACAAGATTCTAATAGAAAACATTATTTATTGAAAATTTATAAATCTGCCTTAGAATATTTATTCTTATTAATTAAATATCATGAATTTGATGAAAATGAAGATATATTAAATCATTTCTATAATGAAGATTTCTATTATGATGAAAGACATAACGAAATTTATACTAAGAACTTTTTGAAGTATTATTAAAATTATATAAATTCAATATTTTATTTTTCCCCTTTAAAATGACTTCACTGGAAGAATTTGAAATTTTAAAAATTAATCCAAAATATTCAATAAATAGATTAGGACAAATTAAAAATAATAAGAAAAATAAAATAATAAAAATTATGTTAAGACCAAGTTTAAAATATGATGCTTATGTTAATTTATCTGAAAACAAACATGTTATAAAACATTCTTTAAGAAGATTAGTTGCACAACAATTTTTACCAGAATTTTCGAATATATGTACAGTTAAATTATTAAATTATGAAAATCCATTAGATTGTTCTATCAATAATTTAAAAATTATATAAATATTTTATTTTTTTATTCCTTAAAAAGATATGACTACTCAACAACAACCAATTAATAAATTAGAACGTTTAACTACTTATGAAATATTTAGCATTAAACAAATTAATACTAAATTTGGAAAATCATTTTTACTTATTGATAAAGATAATAATAAATATTTTGCAAATTCTAAGATATCTAAATTTATTCTAGAATCTAAAAATAAATCTAAAATAGATAAATTTGCTGGTGAAAAAAGATTATTTAAAATTAAAGTTAACGATTTTATTGAATATACTAATAAAGATGGCAATACTATTAAATTTTTAGAGATCGAAATATTACCTTAAATAAATATGAAAAATATGCTTATTATTTTTGTTAAAAATGTCACTTAATCAATATGTAAATTCATTAATTAATCAATATGCTCCTGATAAATCAGAAACAACTATGAATATTATTCATCCAGAAGTTTTTGTAAAACATAGATCTATAAACCTATTAATAGGTAAACCTGGATGTTCTAAAACAACGTCTATTTGTAAAGAACTTATTAAAATAGATAAAGTTTCTAATAGTTTTCATCTTATTATTTGGGTTAATAATACAGGAAGTGATCAAACTTTATTACATTATGAGGGTTTACTTAATATTCCAATTATTAAATTTACATATGATCAATTTGAAAAAGCTTATCCTAAATTCCTTGAAATTAAAGAAACTTATAATAAAATGATTAGAAAAGAAATACCTAAAGATGAATCTATATTAGAGTGTTTATATTTAGATAAATTTAGTGATAAACCATTAGAAACAATTATTGTTTTAGATGATGCTGTTAATTGTTTAAAAAATGAATCATCAATATTATCTAAATCATTATATAAAACTAGGCACACCAATTGTTTATTCTTTATAGCTATTCAAATATGGAGAGGTATACCAGCACAGATAAAATCAATACTATCTTCAGTATGGATATTTAATTCATTTTCTCCACAAATTCTACATCATATTTATAATCAAATTACTACTAATATCTCATTTGAAGAGTTTCAATCAGTTTATAATAAACTCGAAAAATATGAAAAAATTATATTTGATTCTATTACGAATGAAATAATTGTGGATTAGATTTAATAAAATCTCTAAATATATTTTCAAGAGTAGTTAATCTTTCTTCTATATTATTTTTAGTATCATTAGTATCTTCTATCTTATTTGGATATAATATTATTTTTCCATCTCTTCTTCCTATTTTATAACCATTAATTTTATATCTCAAATTCAATGATTTAGTTTTAATTTCATCGATTTCTTTCTTGTTTTTATCATAATATTTAAGAAATTCTGATTCATTATCAAATGATTTTGCATCATCTGATTGTAATTTATAAACACTCATTTCTTATGATAAAAATATAAATTATCTAATATGAATTTAATTAATGTTTCATGTCTAATCTTAAAACCATTTAAAACTCTTCTTATCTTTATCACTACGTTGAGTATTCATTAATTGATCAACAAATTTATTAGAATAAGAAGTTGTATCTTGTACATTAACTTTTTTATTAGTTTTGTATTGTTCTATTAAGTCACTACTAAAATCTAACATCTTATTTCCTATACCAGACGTGTCATATGCTTCTATTAAATTTTTAGCATATGGTTTTATAGGTTTTATAACATTATCATTAAACCATACAGCTGCTTTTCCTATTTTAGGAATGAAATCCTTAACTTTCTTTAATTTTTGCCAGAATAAAGGGCTTTTTACCATTTAAGATATAATAAAAAATTAATTATCAATATTGAAAATATATTTATAACTAAAATTTTACTTGATCCATATATTTTTGATATCATTATGACCAAAGTTACTTAACGATTTAAGAGGATCTGATCCTTTACTAACATCAATCATTCTTTCACCAAATTTAGAATATGTTTGAAATTTTTTATCAGCAATATTACCAATCATAGGCCCAACAACCGGTACAGAATTTATTATTGGTTTAGCTATATTTGTAACTTTTGACATAATATTTCCATATGTCTTTAATACATGTCCACCTTTATTTAACATATTATTTGCAAAATTTTTTAGTGTTTTATAAAATCCAGGATGTCTCATTTCATATTTATAAAATTCATATTTTTACTCTTAATAAATGTCTAACATAAGAATTCCTTCAGTTTTAGAAGATGCTAATAGGGGTGATATCCTAAAATATTTTGATGAACAACAAAAAATAATTACTGCAAATGATGGTGTACATGATGCAAGAATGATAACTGTAAATGCTTATCAACAACAAGTTCCATTTAAATCTTCAGCTCATTCTAAGATTCAAATTACAGATCCATCTTTTCATGTAACTAACATTGATAAATCATATTTATCTGCAACAATAAAGTTATTACTTAAATTAATTCCAGAAACTACAAAGACTCCAACCGATACTATTGAAAAAGAATCAAATGCAGCTCAAGTATTTGTTGGATTAAAAGATTCAACACAATGGTTAGATAGTCTTAAAATTAATTGGAAAAATGGTTCTACTTATTATGAAAACACTAAGATGATTTATGAAACAACTATTGCTGCAAATTGTAGAACTCAACAAGAAAAATTATCAAGACCAAGTGTTTATTCAACTTAGGAATCTGCTTGGAAACATCAAAGTAATGTATGTGGATGTTTTGTTAAACTTGATGATCTTATTAGAAATACATCATTTGAGGTAGAAATGAAAATAATTATTCCTTTAGATAATTTCTTACCATTACAATCTTTTACTAGTTATCCAAATGCTATATTTAATGAATTTGAACTTGATATTAAGCAAAGAATTACTCAAAACTTTGTATTCTGTCAAGTTGATCCAGATGTGTTAATAACTGAATATAATGAGAATCATAACTCAGATTCTCAAATTACAATGTTAGCTGCTTTCAAGAAAGGCTTAACTAAAGAATTTACTCAATGTGGTGATAAGGCAATGATGTTATGTTATTGTAAAGTTGATTCTACTTCAACATTTAGTCAATTTGATGGTACAATTCAAGTTATGGAATCTACTTGTACATTATTTCAATCTGTTATTAATGGATTTAATGTTAAGGATTCAGTTTTAAGAGAATTATATGATAGATATAGTAAACAACCATTATATGTTCCAGCTCAAATAACAACTGAATATGATTTTCCACCAAATCAAACACCATCTAAGATTAATTGTTCAAATATGATGTCATATTTAAATACTAGTATGTTATTCTTCTTATTCCCAAGAACATCTAATCAATGTACCGTATCTAAGAATCCACATATTTCTGATATTAAGGTTATAACTGCTAATAGAACTATTCCTGATCAACAAATGGATTCATTAAGTAGTGAATTTGTTGAATTCCAAGTTGCAAATACTAATTTTGATACATTATTCGCATCACCTAAATCATTTATTAATTCACTTACTTTTAATGAATATGATTCATCTTTATTAAATAAACGAAAAAAAATATTTAGAAGATGCTACTGATTTTATGATGTCAATTCCTTTAGAAAGATATGGATCTGGATGTTTCTTTGATGGTATATATAGTACTTCGAATATTCAATTAACATTACAAGCAACACCTATGTATGGAATAGATAATCCATATATCAAACCAGATGGTAGTAATTTAAATACTAATGCAATTAATATTATTTTATTAAATGATGCTATGTGGTCTTTAACACCAAATAAAGTTGAATTACTCACTAATGTTGATTTAGATACTATGTTCAAGTAAACTATATTGAATTGTATATTTATATTTTTAGTAATAAAGAAGTATAAGCATTTATTTTTAGTAATAAATGGAACAACTTCTAAAGAAGTTTAAACATTTTTTATTTATAAAAAATGGAAGTATTTTCAACAGCTTATCAAGATAAAAGTAAAAATAGTGTTTTTTGCACATCATATTTTAATCCTTCTACAATAACATCAAATGAAATTAAAACTGATAAAATTACAAGCATAGATGGAACAGTAAGTATAAATACAAAAGATATTTCTTCTACTGATTATGTAAATTCTGAAATATTAACATATTATAATAAATCTAAAAGTTATAGTGATAATGTAGCATTAGTATGTAATACATATTCAGATATGATTGCCTCATCATGTAATGCGTACAGCGACAATGTTGGTTCTAATTGTAATGCGTACACAGATACAAAAATAGCTTCAATACCAACTCCAAAAATAATATATCCATATCCACATATAATTTCCCAAGACACAACAACATATAAAAATGTTACTTATTCTATTAAATCAGAAACTGATAAAACTGCATATTTTAGAATAAAAATTGATAATGTTACAGAATTCTTAACAACAAATAGAATAGTAAAAGTAGTTCCATATGTAATTATTAATAATGAAATTTATAAAGTTATTGAACAAGTTAGTGGTGGAAGTATGTTGAATGGAAAAATATATACAACAGTACAAAATCTATTTAATATAAATGAGCATCCAATAATAATAATACCAGATACAGTTGGTTATTTATGGGGTGATGGATATTATTGTTTTAATTATTTCAGTTTATATTTACCAAAGAATTTTACATCAAATAGTAATTTATCATCAATAACAACTAAACCAATATGTGTTTATTTATATTGTAATCTTAATAATTTATTTTATCCTGGTATTAGTTATTCAGGAAGTAATCCAAATTTAATGTGGAGTAATATAAATATATATAATAATGGAATATATCTAATAGAACCAAAT
>NW_004440189.1:242111-257333 GCF_000330505.1 Entamoeba invadens IP1
TGATATTTGGAATATTAGATTTTAAATTATCTATCAATTGTTTATATTCTTCATAACCTCCAGCAAAAGATGATGAAATACCTTTCATTATTTGTTTAAATATTTCTGTATTATCTTCACTATTAATAATTCCAGGTAATAATGAAGACATTAATTGATCAGTAATTTTTTTATACCAATTATCACTTTTTATGAAATTTAATTTTACTTTAAATACTGGTGATAATATATTTTCTCCAAAAAGTATTGAATTAATTACATTTCCAATTACTTGACTACCTAATGAAATATATTCAGGATTTAAAATTTTAGATAAATATTCTCTAATTTTATAATCTACAGTATTAAGTGATTTTGAAAATCCACTACCTTGGCCAACTCTTGCATATCCATCAATATTTTCATTTACTGGTAATAATCCTAGATAATTTAAATAAGGAACTTCTTTTCTTTGATATTTATTATATTGATCATAATATTTCTTTTGGTATGGTCTTTGTGAATTACCTGGTTTTGAAACATAAAATTCATTAAAAGCTTTAATATGATTTGTACTGTCTACTCCAATATAATCATCTATTTGATCTCCATCCAAATCATACTTATAAGGAATTAAATTATTATTGGAACAATAAACACGAAAAGCTTTTGGATCTAAATGTTCTTTATTGTATTTTAATTGATATTTATCAGTAGCAAGATCTGTTCCACCTAAATTTAGATATTTAGAACTTACTCCAGCTGGTTCCATAGTTGAAAAATCGATAACATCTTGATTATCATATCCCTTTTTAATTCCAAAACCATCAATTTTTGGTGCTAATTTTGTTACGCCATATCCTTTGTCATAAAATTCTTTACTCATTTATTATGAAAAAAATTAAAAATTTGAAGTCAAATAATTTATAAATCATGTATTCTAGAAGTCTTTTCTAATAAATATCTAGATACAATTTTAGTTTCGTAATTATCATTATCTTCATTATAAATTTCATAATTATTTCCATATGGAAAGGAAATTTTCCAATTTTTAGAATCAATATAATTATTATTTTTTCTTAAATTTCCATCTTCAACATCAAATAAAATAACATCTTCTTCATTGATAAAATTATATTTTGAATTTTTTAATTTATTTCTTATTTTTTGATTATAATGTTGACAATATGATATAATTATTCTCTCTAACATTTTATCATTTTGTACCATTTTAGGTGTTATGTAACTAGGATCAATATAATAAAAATTATATATTTTACCACATTCTTGAAATATTTTTACTAAACCATCATGACAACTATCATTATAATATTGCATTAATTTATATACTTCTTCTGTTGTTGGAACTGGTGTTATACGTTTTGGATCTCCTTCATTAAATAATTTACGTATTTTAGTCATGTATTGAAGTAATTCTTTTCGTTTCATGTTTTGAAATGATATAGAATTAATAATATTTTTATATTCATCATCATTTAAAATATAATATTTGACATATAAATCTCTAATAGTTCTACATAATCTATCAATAGGAGCTGTAGAAGTATGAATTTTTGTTGCTGTAACAAATAATTTAATGTTCTTAGAATTAATATAATCAGCAAAATCATTTGATGATATACCTCGTTCTCCATCAAATATTAAATTTGTCATTTTTAATCCTTGTTTAAATAATTCTTCAAAACCATTTATAATTGATGATGCAGTTTTATCTTTAATAGAAATAACATACCCATATCTTGTATTCACATTTATACCTATTAGGTATGATTGTAATGGATTATTTTTATGAACTCTGTGATCAAAATTTATTTTTACAGATGGTTTATCATATTTTTGTTGAGTTACTCTCTTATCTTTATCAGAGAAATACAATATATCAAACATATAAGTATTTGGTATTGCAACAAATTTATAAGCAAAATTTTTATTATAAAATGAATATTTAGGTGGAGATGGTTTAAAATTATTAGCATAAATTATATCTTTGTTATTGAAATAAGTATATATATTTTTAGCTAATGATGGAACATGTTGATTCATGTCTACATTAAATAATTGTTTTATTGTTCTATCTTTCTTAAAATAATTAGTTGGTGGATAAGTAGCTATGGTAGTGGTTGTACCATGTGGTTGAATTGACGAGAAACTCACGCCGAAGGCTGACGGTTGAGGTCTTAATTCAGCATTTAATTGAATTTCTGGTGTTTGTTTAATTTCTTTAACTTCTGGTTTAGGTGTATTTGCATCTTTTTTAAATTCATGTGAACCAGTAGCTTCTAGCATTTTAGATATACTTGCATTTATACTTCGTTTATTATTAATGTATATATCATATATATCATCTAATAATTTTTGTGTTCTATTATTACTAATATTAAAATAATTATAAATACCAGAATAAAAATTTTTTAAATTGTGTTTTGAGTTAGTATTAGGATTAATCCCATATAATTTATCTCTATTATTATATGCATATTCTATTTTATTTTTATAAGTATTATAAAATTTAGATAATTCTTGTTCCTTTGACATTTATATTTTTTTTAAAATGAACCCAAATCAGTATTAAATTTAATATTTCTACAGAATTGAGATCTTGATTTAATTTTAAAATCTTTAGTAAATTCAAATGATGGTCTAAGTTGTAAAAGATTAAAATTAAACGATTCTCCATCATATAGTTTCTTATATAATTCTAACGGATCTTCATATTGACAATTTAATAAATTATTAGGTATACCTTTTAATCTAAGATGATATTCTATTTCATTATTTTCATTAGTTAATTTATCACAATAAGCTTTCTTACCTAAGAAGTAAGATTCAATACTAGTAACATCACCAGATAATTCATCAAAATCTGGATGGAATTGACCCATATCAGAACCTCTAAGTACTCTATTATATTTCTTATAATATTCATCTTCTAATTCGTTAATTCTTGATTTTAAAATATGCATAGAATCAGTATCTTGATAATAAATTGGAATATTGAGATCTTCTGCTAAACACATAACTTCATTCATAATTCGTTTTGACATAGTAAGAGTTTGAACACCAATAAGATTTGGTACAAAGAAATCATCAAAACTTTTATTACATTCAAAACATCTAATATTTTCAGCAACATCATAAAATGATTTAACTAATAACGAATTCTTTCTTAAATATCTATCAGCATCATACTGAATATCTCCTTTCTTATTTTTAACAGATATTTGTTTATATACAAGATCAGATTTAATGGGTTTTTGAATAGTTTTACCATATGATGAATTCATAATTAATTTAAATACTTCTTGAACTGGATTACCTTGTTTCTTAAAATCTCTTCTTAAATTATATAATTTAGCCATCTCATTTGATAATAAATCAGACTTATTACCAGTCCAATAATAACCTCTAATTATTTTATATTCAATCTGTTGGAATTTAATAAGATCTTCTAATAATATATTATCAACTCTCATAACACAAGGTTCATTAGTATTATGATTACCAGTTTTATCTTTTTTAACAATTAATGGGAAATGTAATTTCTTATTTACTTTAGTAATATCAATATCAACAATAAAAGCAGAAATAAATTTACTTTCAGTAGGTTCTAATTGTTGTTCATCCATAAGGTGATTAAGTAAATAATCATTAATTAACATATTTTCAGGAATAACAATTGGAGAACCGGTTGCTAATTTTAATCTATTAATAGCTGAAGGATATAATGAACAAGCATCATAATCATATAATTCATCATTTACATACCACTTTTTATTATCTCTAGTCATACATCTACCTCCATAAATAGCTCCTTGAATAAATTCTCTAACTTTTCCTCCATATTCTTTTAAATTATTTATTTTTGAATATACGTTATGCTTAAAGTAAGTATTAGCTAAAGAAGCTGCTGAAATTACTTTATCGACATCAATATTTAAATATTCTAAACACATATCTCTAAATTTGGAATGACCTTGTTTTAAGATTCTAACATCTTGATTACAATAGAATACACAATAAGCTTTCATATTGAAATGATATTCATCCGTTCTACAATTATCAATAGAATCAATATTCTCAACAAATAATTTAAATTGATCTTCATTCCATTGTTGTATTTCGTATAAATCAGCTTCTAATATATTTCCAATATTAGTTTCAACACGTTCTTGATTGTACGACGTTTCACGTCTGAGGCCCCCTGGTCCGTAATAATTATAAGGATAGATCTCTTTTTGAATATTAGATAAGCCAAACATCTTTGGAAAAGAGGCTAAACTAGTTGAAATTAAAGCATAAGAATCTTTAAAAGTTAATTGTTTACCTTGAAATTTAAGAGTCATTTGCATGATTTTACCTGATTTTTTAATACATCTATTAACACCATATTTAGCAAGGAATGAACCATCATATTTAAGATTATGAAAATAACAAACAGCATTATGAGGTAAATCACATAAGAAATCATAAGCACAATCTTTTCCATATTTATTATAAATCTTATCTTCGCCTCTTTTAGAATAACAAACACAATATGGATTATGATATCCTTGTGTTGAAGCTTCAAAATCAGCATACCAATAAGAATGATCTACTTCTTTTCGTTTATTTTCTTTGATTTCAATTTTTCTTGTTTCAAAAGGAAGATATTCAAGTGTATTTAATGATTGTAATACATATTCAGATAAATCCGATTTTAAATGAAAAACATCAGAAAGAGAATAAGGTTCAAATCCATTATGATCTCTAATATAAAGAATTAGATCAGATAGCTTAATAGTAGTTTTAGCACATGAATTAGTTAAATATGAATTTCTTACCTTTCTTTGTTTATCAAACATATTATCAATACTTAAATTATTTTCTAAAGCATATTTATTCATTTCTTCTCTGTTTTTAAGATAGAATGGAGTAATAGGAATATCAATATTCAAAATATAATGATCGCCTTTCATTAAAGAATCTCTATATAAAAACATTTCTAAATTATATTTAGCATCTTTAAGTTCACAACCATAATAATCTATTTTTCTATTCTTATGTTTGTTTGATTTATCAGTATTCTCTCTATCAATTCTAATTCTAATATGAACCGATTTACATAATTCATCTAACATTTTAGCTTTCTGATAACGACCTCTACAATGAATTAATACTAATTCTAAAGTTTCATCATCGACATTAGCTTGTTTTAAAGCATAAGTGAAACAATTTAAATCAAATTCTGATCTAACCTTTCCATTTTCATCAATCAATGAACTGAATATTTGTGCTTTAGCAAGATATTGACCAAATATTTCAAATTCTGGTTTATAACGATAAGGGAAAAAGCTTCCGCCAGTAGTTTTATATTCTTTCACATCATCTTCTTCATAATGATATGCAGATATTTGCAATTCTAATATGAATAATGGTTCAGGAATAGTTTGTTGAACATAAAAAGTAGAATCTATAGAATCATTTACTTCTTGTTTATTGATAAAACACATGGATTCTTCAGAAACAGAATTAAGAAATTCATCAATGGCGTCTTTAGTATTTAGCATATAAGATTTCCATCCATCTTGACTAAGAAAATATTTATAAATTATTTCAGTAGTAGAAGGAACTAATTTAATTAAATCGTTAAAATACTCTCTCACTAATTGAATTCTTTTTAATTTTTCTCTAAAACCACATCTAAAATCTGCTTTAATTATTTTATTAACTCTATCATAAGTTACTTTAGTGTTAATTTCCGTATGATCTTCAATTTCTTCAATCATATCTTTATATTCTTCCATATTGTTTTCATATTGTTCTTTTTCTTTCAATTCTTTAAAATAATTCTTCCTTTCATCGTTAATTCTTAATTCTTCTTCAAATTTTTTATACATATCTTCTCGCATTAAATCATCATTATCTTCAATATTATCAAAAGAAATATTATTTAAACTCCATTCTAAATTCTTTTTGTCAAGTTCTTTTTGAATTTTTTCTTCATCTAAATCTTTGATTAATGTTGCTTTTTTATTAATTAAACCAAAAGTTTGTTTATCGGTTTTGTTTAATTTATTGAAAACTTTTGATAAAAATGGTTGTTCTAATTTAATAGTACTTTTCTTGTTATCTTCCATTCTTTTTAATTGAGCTTCCAATTTTGCTTTGTAATGAAAATATAAATCTCTTGTTTCAATGTCCATAGCAATTAATTCTTTTCTACATTCTTTATTATTTATTTTAGTAGAAGCAGCCTTAATAGTTCCAGCTTTAATTGTGAAACAGTTTAAAATATCTTCTTCAGAATAAGTATTAGTAAAATTATAGAAATTTTTAATTCTGTATTGTTCTTTATCAGTGTTCATTTTAGGGAAATAAAAAAATGAAAAAATAATTGGAACTCTTAATCCCGAATTTTGTGAAAATTCAGATTACTCGTCCCCTCGTTATTTTAAATTATTAGAAAATATAGATAAAAATAATGTGTGCATAAAATCTACATAATTTATATACTACTCAAATTACAAATATAATTAATAGTAAACTAGAAAGATCGATACCTGAATTAAAGAAATGTCGTATATTTACCCCGAGTCAGTGGATTAAAGGTGAAACAAAGCATTGAAAAAGGCTTATGAAGACACACTTAAACATTCTGTTTGTGCACCCATACACCACTTTCCAAGTTATCCTTTGGCGTGAATCCCCAAGCGGGGGATCCACATTCGAATTCACTCAGTACTGACAAGGAAAATGATTTTAAATAACAAATATTACTTATAAAAATCATAACATATGGTTTAAAACGGATATTTGGGTTTTTTCAACAAAAAAATAAAAGGCTATCCACACAAAATATTCCAATCCACAGGGATTCACTATTTCCGTGTGGATACGCTCTACGTTGACACTCTTAAGAAGATTCACAAAAATGATTACTGTTGCTTAAAAGTTGTTTCAAATTATAATGTATGATATTATTATAATTAAAACATTGTAAAAATCAACAGGAATAAACGAGCAACATTATTGAATTGTGAAAAAAACAAAAATTATTAAAACTCCCCACAAAAACACTTTTTTCTTTTTCTTTTTTGTGGAAAGGATCAACAAACAAACAATGTTGAAACTGAATGAAGAAAAACTCCAGCAATTTGCATCCACAGTGAGTTCAATCCAAGACAAGACAACACGAAGTGCATTGAATACACTCCTTTCGATATTGGAAGACAACATTCCGACACTTTCACTCACACGTTCTGGATCCTTCTTACCAACACTGATACCATATATATTACACCCATTCTCCGAAAAGAAACTAATACCTCCAGAGTTAGACTTTTCTCCTGAAGAAAAAATGGTTGAAGCGTCAGTCAAAAGTTTAATGACGTGGAGTGAGAAACAACGGATGAGTGTCATATTTGACTCGGACATATCTGGATTGAAGGATGACTCATTTCTAGAGTCATTGTATAACCACTCAAGGCAGTACGTTGTTATAGAGTCCAGTGATGGGTGCGTTTTTGGTGGGTATATTCACCGTCGCGTCAGAGAGTTGAATGTTGATGTCGAAGACAAAAAGGCGTTTCTCTTTTCCTTTCAGCTTGACCACAATTACACAAATATCAAATACGAACTTCGTGATGAAGAAAGTGAACGAGGCGTATTGTGTGTATCGCTTCGACAATGAACTTTTCATCTCCTTTGGTAATGGTGTTGATTTACAACTTGGAAAGTCCGAGGATAAGTGTATATGCGAACCTTTCAGCTACAACAAAGATAAATCCGCAAAACACGTGCTCACATCAAATTACACTTTTAATCCCGTCAGAGTACTAGTTGTGAAGATGCTTGTTTAAATGTTTTAAATGATTATCAAAAACCAAGTTCTTTATTTTAAGTTAAACACATTCCAAACCCCGTCATTAGATGACGGGGTTTCAAGAATAAACTTTATTATAAAAACTCGAAAACATATGGAAGGTGTTGGGAGAGACTTCATCGACAATTCAATACGAACGCCATACGAGAAACTCAGAAACAACTTTGAAAAAAAGGTGAAAGAAATTACTTATCAAGATAAACAATTGAGTTGTGAGATGACATTTTCGTTTATTAAAGAACGACACCAATACTTTCTTGTTCCGGACTATTATTTCGTCGACGTGAAACAAACGGTGTCTACTGATGTATTGAGTTTATTCCTTTCTGCGTGTAAACAGGCATATCCAAAAGATACAGTAATTGCTCAAAGTAACACTAAAATTATTGGAATTGGTTTAAACAACAAGAAGTATGCTGCAGACACATCTCATTTGAATGCAAAATACAGTGACTGTTATGACTTCGCAAAAACACTGTTTGAGTTTCCAGAAGAATGTGTGTATTCAACAACACATAAGTACTTTATTAAAGCACCAATCAAGGAGGTCACTAAAATGACATACGCTAAAGGACTGAATTATTTTGAAAACATTTGTTTGGAGGCTTCTGTGGATAACATGCGAGACTATTTATTTACACAAAACGCAGTTTGGATTCTCAAAGTGGTTGGATCAACGAATCAAAATGCTACTTTTTATCACTCGAGACTTCTCGAAGTCCAAAGTATGCTACAAGAAGCCGAGAAACTTAAAATTGAGAGAATGTGTATCAAGTCGAGAACAAACACTAAAGTCAAACTTATTGATTTTCTATTGAAGGATTGTACCATCGAAAAGGTTGAATTCGGAAATGTTGCACCAAATTCATTATTTTCATTGTATTGTCAATACGTTTTATATCGTAAAAGTACTCTTCTCAAGCACAGAACGTTTTACAAGACTTTTATACAATTGGTTAAGCAATTTGTTAGTGTTAACACCACTATTTGGGAGTGCAATTGGCCCTCTAAAAACAGTCCTTTCATACATCAAATACTATGTCTTATCAACTTTCTTTTGTCTGTTAAAAACAACACCTTTGAGTCTTGTGTACTTCCAGAGATTGGTGTTGACACTGGATTTGATAAACTTGATTATGAATTGGTGATTTCAAAAGATGTGAATGTCTATCTTGTTACTCAAGAAGGGAAAACGACGTCTTTTGAATCATTTATGGAGTGGTACATGTATAGAATCATTGAATATAATACAACACACCCAACACCACTTCACCAACGCAATGTCCTTGAAATGAAGGTAATGGACACAATCTACCAAACAACAAAAAAGGATGAAAGACATCCAATTGAAAAGTGTTATTATAACCCCGACACGGAGTTAGAGAAGTGTATCCAAATATTAGAGAATGTTTCTGTGAGTCACTACTACCTCGACTATGTGTATACAATAACACAGACAACTCAGTTGTTACTAACATCACCAAACGATTTGTTCAACCCAACACAAGTCTGTCATACATTTTTTCACAAAAAGGTAGAAAAGTCTGTGAATGATATTTGTGAATTACAAAAGAAGTCTTTGTCACCAAACACTATGTCGTCTTTTTATAAAGACCCGAAATCTCCTTCATGTAAAATCATCACTGATATTCTCAATCGCTTCAAAAAATTTGAAACTCGCTTTTTTATCTTCCACGACTTGGAGCTACGTGTTCCCGGGTTTGACGAACGTGTTTGTTCGATTGTGGACATTCTCTTAAAACAAAAGGATACCGCTTGTTATCAGCAAAACATCGGCTTTTCTAAAGGAATAGATTTGGTTTTAGCTCTTGGAGATAACTTATTACGACCACCAAATGAATACGAGTGGACGATTAAAGACAAGTCAAGCGACAACAAATTAAAGGTGCGATACATAGTAACAGAAGATGATGTTACAATTTCAATGAGTTGGGTGGATTAATAGTAATTATTATTATTATTATTATTTTAAATTAGGCATTTAAAATGAATGAACTATTTAAAAACTATTTATATAGTTATTATTAAGTATTAATAACAACTATATTAAATTATAAAAATATGTTATAGTTTAATAACGACGCTAGACAAAATACAACAGTTCGTGAGTGTCAATTAGCAATATGAGTTGAAAAGATTTGTGAGAGCGTGACGCCTGAAGCATGTCTTTTCTTTGAAGGAGAGTTCACTACGTTCAAGAACCCTTTATAAGTGTATCCGACGAAAGCAAGATCCTTAGGCTTTTCTTTCCCGGAATGCTCGACCTCTTCCGCTTCTTCCTCGTGCATTTCAAACTCATCGAAATTACTTGTGTCGAATGGACTTTTCAATTTGGGCATATAAGGTGGGGCCTGTTCGAAGATGTTGTCCCAATCAAATCCTTTGAAAAATGGATGTTTCTTGATCAATTCCAAGTTACTCAGACGGTCTTCCTTTGGACAAACGAGCTTCTTAATTAAGTCTTGAGCATCTGGTGATATTTCAACGTCATCTGGGAATTGCAAAGTCTCTGTACAATTAATGATTTTAAGACACGTCTGGACGGAGTCGTCTGACACAAAGGGTGGATACCCTGCAAGCATTTCGAATAAAATACAGCCGACACTCCAATAGTCGCATTCTGTATAATACCCCTTTTGTAAAAAGACTTCAGGTGCGGTATAGTCTGGTGTACCAACAACAGAATACGCCAAGTTCCTTTTTTTGTTTTTGTAGTCATGTGCCAAGTCTTTGTCGAAGCGTTGAGTCTTTAAATCTGCCAAATTGAGTTTACTAGATATGAGTGTTGTTTCACTAAGATATCAAAGAAAGTCATAAGAAACAAACGAAGCACGCTCAACCATATCAAAGTAAGTACTTTCATGGTCTTTATGGAACCCAGTACACAATCCAAAATCAGTGAGTTTAATATGACCAGCGTTATCAAAGAGAATGTTATCCGGTTTAATATCTCTGTGGATATAATTCAATTTGTGAATCGAGTCGATAGCCATAAGTAACTCCGCAGTATAGAACCGTGCCATGTCATGCGAAAATATGTTTTCTCTAATAAGAAGGGTCATCATGTCTCCACCACCAAGATATTCCATAAGAAGGTATAAAGCTAGATGTTACTATATATACTATTAATATTAATACTATTAATATTTAATATTAAAATATCTATTAACTAACACTACAAACTTTCATCGTCTTGGAATGAATAGAACAACTTAACTACCCAATCATTGGTAAAGTGTGTTTGAGCCAAAATATCTCGTTCTGCTTTCACATGACCCGTTTGCCCTCTTTCAATCATATCTTTTTTTCGCATGAGTTTCATGGCAAAGACCATGTTGGTGTTTTTCTTCACGACTAAACGAACCTCACCAAACCCACCCCGCCCAATCACTTTGATTGTTTCAAAATCCGACTTTTTCAATTTTGCGCGTTTACATCTGTTGTACTCAGACTCTTTCTCTGCAAGTTCTTGCCGAAGAGAGATCTTTTCTTTTTCCGATAACGTACTTTTTAAAAGATAATTGTCGAGAGTGGCCAAGCGTTGTTCACGTTCTTTGCGTTCTTGTTCACGTAATGTGGCTTGAGCCTCTATTGTCATTTTGGTCCGAAGAGCAGCAGTCACTGATTTGGATGACAACTCCACTTGTACCTGTGCTGACATCTGGCGATCGTCCATCGTTTGACTTCTTTTCCAGTTTCCCCACAATATTCGCTCTTTTTTGAAGTTCCAAATACATATAACATTTTCATTTTTGTTTTTCGAGCTTCAAGCGTGGTACTTTGAAGTTCATCGAACTGGTATTTTTGTATAGTATTTTTTATTAGAAGTCTAGTAAAACAATACCTTAGACCAATTAAACGAAAAGTTGTCTTGTGAGGAAGGACTTTATTTATAGGAAAAGAATGTAAAAAACAGCTGAAAATGCCAACAATTTTTTTATCTTGTTTTAATTATAGACCATTTTTTATGTTTTTTTTAACTAGACATTTTAATTTTAATTACTAATCATTTGCTATAACAATTGTAATAAATAAGTACTAGTTCTTTTTTAATACCAAAAATAGAAAATTGATTTTTGTGGCAAAAGTCTCCGGAAGGTCAAAACAAGTAAACGGGCTTGGTATAAGTGAATAGTAAACAATAGGTTTCATGAATGATTTGAAATAGTAAAATTAAAATCAAAAGGGACGACAAAACAAACTGAGAAAAAATAGTCATAGGATGGCAATGAATTATAATTACTCATCGGAATACTATACGCAATATGACTACTATGACTTTGAAAATACACGAGAAGATTCTTCCGACGACGACGCAAGTAATTACATCAACAACTCATACTTTTCTATACAACCAACTTCTAACGATTCAAAAAACGACGACCAAGTCGCAGCAGCTGAGGTCTTCACTAAAAAGGTCCGAGAGTTTACAACTTGGTTGAAGAAGTTTGAACGGCGTTCCGAGTCACACAAGTTATATCTTTGTGGTAAAAATGCAATAAATCGTGCCAAGGAATGGCTTGATGACTTCGGGAAAAGTTCCGTGACGCTTACACTCTCTTCGATAGATGTGATAAAACAAGAACAATTTTATCCCATGTCTGATTTTATTATTATCGAGGTCCCTTCAATTAATGTTTTAATCGACAAAATCCCCGACTTCTATAATATCAAACAAATGAACATCATTGTGTGTTGCTCAGACATCAAAAATTGCCCAAAGAACAAAGGCTCGTCATTCAACCTTGTATTTAAACGAATTACTTTAAAGTAGTTGCTTTGTTTTATTGGTTATAATTGGTGTCGATTTCCCATCTTTTTTTTATTTGAAACCAGAAACGTACAAATTGGTGTTTTGGGTGTTGTTTTCTTCCCAAATTTGTATTTGGATTTTCTTTTTTTCTTGATTTTGTTTTGTTTGTATTTTTAATAAATAAAATTATAAAAAACTATATATTAGAGGTTTTTATTAATCAAGTAAATTAATAGTATTTTAATATTATTACATTTTATTATATTGAAATTATAAAATTATTACTAAACAACTAATAACTGAATAACAACCACTTTCCATTTCTTTTATTTATTTCTTTAACAATAAAAACTAATATATTTATAGTTTATTATAATAGTTTTGATTGTTTTTTGTATTAAAATTACTTTAAAAAACATTTGAATAACATTTTATGGAAATAAAAGTTAAAATCAATTTCTTTAGAAAATTGATACTAATTTGGCCAGACTGAGTACTGCAAGTGAGTGATGATTCCATGCCACAAACAATCAGGTAATAATAAAAACAAACAATAAGGATAGCAGCAACAACAAGATTGATGACGAGTAAAACTGCGAGTGTGATAATGACATACAATTTCTTAGTATTTTCCCACAAGAGTTGGAACAAGTTTTTGAAGACTGTAAGTGACATCAGTGCACACCCGACACACACCAGTGGTATTTGGACATACCAAAATGGAATAGCGCATAATGGAATGACCACGACATAGACGATGTAGGCATACCCAAACAAACAATAATACGAGACAAGAGAATTCTTGACTTTATACGCAAATCGACAGACAGCCCACAGTATGATTGGAATGAATATGATGTAGACCAATATAGTTCCTGTGATGATCGTTAACTTCTGGTAGTCGACTTTGTTTCGAATCATTGACCCAAGTGAGCCACTGAAAAATGTGACGAAAATGACAGTCATTGGGATCCAAATAGTCCCATACAAGTCTGGGTTAGTTTCAGTCTGTTTGAAGAAGTTGCCAAAAAATGGAATAAGCCCCCAAAACATTCGCTTGAGCACATCGGAAGTCTCGACATTGAACCAACGAGAATAGAACTCCGGTTTATAAAATTGGTACCAATGATATTCTTGTTGTTCTTCGCCTTCAGCGGGAACTTTAGTGTCGTCGGGTTGCTTCTCTTCGTCGTTAGTCGATGGTGGTGGTAAGATGTTTTGATTTTGTTGTGCCGAGAAATCGACGGAAGCGGGTTGCGCAAAGCCTGCGTTGTCTCCAACGACAAATCCACTTTCATTTGAATCGTCTACATTTAAAAATGGGTTTTGAAGATTTTGTGCGTTCGACATTATTGTAGTGCTTTGATTTTATAGTTCAAAGAAGAAATGCAATCAATCGCACTTCTATTTGTCTTCTTTTTACTATTTCTTAACTATACGTCTTTCCTCTGACGTGGCGGTTGAAGCATTTAAGTCGCCGTTTTACCTCATTTCTTTTTTTTTAACATTTGAGTCTTGTGTTTTTTTTTGTTCTTTTCAATAGTATTTACTTAATTTATTGTATTATATTGTTTAATAAAAAAATTATGGTATGAACAAAACTAAAAATAGTTACGCAATTAATGTTTATTACGAAAAATGCCACAATCATTTGTTGACAAATAATTAAAAAGAAATCGTTTTTGGGGAATGTAAGTTAATTCAATTTTTATATTTTGGTATTATAAAGTATAATACAACAATACATAATTAAATAAAATATATGGTTTATAAAATATTAAATAAACTAAACATTGATAATAAAAAAACGAACTTTAACAAAAGTGATTAATAGAACAATAGATAAATGAATTAGACAAAACTTAATAAAAAAATCAAATTGATTTTATGATTTATCTTCAAAACCATTGGAGTCAGAACGATGGAACGCCGCAGGTGTAAAAACTGTGGTTCCAACGACCATTGGACTTATCAATGCAAAGAACCTGTTTCTCTTCCAAGTCGTCCCAGTGCAATGGATCGTCTACGTGGGGAAGTTCCTGTCAAATACACACCAACAGTCCTTTCAGATAAAGACCTCTACCCCCATTTATGGGAGGAAGCCCGAAGACAAGCTGAAGCGGAAGTTTCGACCATAGTAGCGTTACAAAAAAAGAAACAAGAAGAATTAGAGAATGAACGACAAGCTGAGATACTGAAGAACAAGTGGTTAGAAGGGGAGCGGAAGTTACAAGAAGAAGTTGAAAAAGAAAAATCGGAACAGCGTCGATTGAGTTCATCGCGGAAAGGGTTGAGTGAAGATTCGGAACACTCCGAACGCGATGACAAAGTCGAAAAGGTCGAGAAATGTATGAATGAAAAGAGTCGGAGTCGAAGTAAGAGTCGAAAGAGTATTCGACAAAAGAAAGAATATTCAAGAAGTTCATCATATTCAGAACGGTCGGGACACGCTTCGCGAAGTCGTTCAAGATCACAAAGTCGTGAAAGAAGACGCCGGAAATACTCGTGTTCTTCATCGGAGTATTCTTCAACGTCACCTTCACCTTCAAGAAGGTCTTCACAACATCACTATCATGACAATTCATAG
>NW_004440189.1:257433-283126 GCF_000330505.1 Entamoeba invadens IP1
CTTATCGAGTACGCATTTTGGATGAGGATGAACGAAGTTTGTCATTACGGAAGTCTATCAACTGCGTTAAGACGTATTCATACATCCAATCGAGACAACAAAATAATTAATAGGTCAACACCGAAGCATCAAAACTTAGACAACAAATACAACCAAATCAATTCAAAACAGTTTGTTGCTCTTATATATTACAGAATTAATTTACTCAAATTAAGATGATGAAAGACGAAGTAGTGAAGAAGTACTATGCTGATAACGCAATTCGGGTACTACGTTTGTTTTGCGTTGATTTGGTAGGAATGTGAATGTGTTGATTTGACTATTAGTCGCACCACAAGACGTTTCTTTACACGAAACACTGAAACCCATCGCAAAAAATGTGGACGAAAAGAAGGAGAAAAAGTCGAAGAAGAAGAAAAGGATGTCCGACGACGAGGAGCTTTTGGAGAAAAAAAAGCCGATGAGGAAGGTGCGTGGGAATCACGCAAAGCTCATGTGCGATGACAGAGACGCCATAGTATTTGACTTTGGAATGAAGCGAATTGACGCAATTACGCTGGGGAGAGGAACGAGTAACCCCGATCCAAGTTTTGTTAATCTGAGTCAGTACACGTCATCGCGTTCGATATCACACAAACACGCGACGATTCGATACGACAAGCAACTCTCCTTCTATGTGTTTGTGAATGAAGGGACAAATGGAAGTATTGTGAATGGAGCGAATTTATTAGAGAAGGGAGCATCTGCTATACTCACGGATAACTCAGTCATGGAGTTGGGAGGATTCAAACTGAGTTTCCATTATAATAACAATTGAATTAATTGATAGCGAATGTAATGTGGACTTATGTTATACACCGCCAGAACAGTATTATTAAAAACTAAAAATGTAATTAGTAAGAGTTCTCTTGAACCTTCTTTAAGTCGTGAACAACTTCGTCGATGGTAAACCGGTCAGCAGAACAATGTTCCCATGAGTTTGAAATGATGTTATAAAGCTGCTTTGACATGTTAGCGGGTTGTTCAAGACGGCGGCCGACACACACGAACTTGGAGATGGACCATGGGTACTTGTACTCTGAGACCGGGAAAGGCTCTTTCATTGTTGCAATTGCGTACATTGTTACCGCAAAAGCATAGACATCTGTCTTCGATGTATATTTCTGTCCTGTAATGATTTCTGGCGCTATGTAAGTTGGACGCTCTTTGACTTCAGTTCTGTGGTTCCAGAACTTCATGTAAGTGTCTTGATACCCAAAATCAGTCAGTTTCACAATTGAAACATCATTCACGTCGGTGCTCATTAACATCACATTGGCAGGCTTTATGTTATAATGAAGGAAATTTTTTGCGTGTAACACAGCTATACCCTTTGCTGCATCAAGTAGCACTCTGCACCTCATTGATAACGCCATTTCCTTTCCTGCACTAATGAAGTCTTGCAAAGTGCCGAATGTCGCGAATTCGGTTACTATCAAATGTGTTTTGTCTAGCAACACCTTTCCAATGAGTTTTGTAAGGTAACTGCTTTGTGGGAAATTTTCTAAGATATTGAGTGGCTCGTCGTAGATTTTCTTTTCATCGGACTTGAAGTCAAAAGACCGTATGTTACGCACCACTACACTTTGATTGTTGTAATTCGCTTTGCTGACAGTGATCTTATAATTGGACCTCATGTTCGTCTCAATGTTAATTAAGTGTGGATCGATGAAGAGTGAATCGACGGTGTTTGCGCTGAGTTTGAACGACAATTCTTCCTTAAGTTGGTTATCGACAAATACTCTCACTTTGAATGCATTCTGGATTGTGAAGGAGCAGTTTGGATATATCAACACTCTCTCACTGATGCACATCCCACTCTTCAATAAGCAACTGTGTGGTTCAAAGTCCACTCTGTATCTCTCGTCCTTGTCAATAACAAACTGCAACTCAACTTCGTCACTTCCTTTATTACCAATGTAGAACCGCTTCATATATTCTTTGTTCAACTCCATTTTTTCTTGGAACTCAATCAAGGTTGCTTCGCTGACAATTTGTTCCATAGTTGGATATGGCATTAAAGCAACATCACAGTGCTTCAAAGGGAATACACGGCTAGCTCTTGTTTCTTCCAATTGTTTGCTTCTGTATTGGTAATACACATAAAGCATAATACAAAGAACAATTAAGAGTGCGATGAATATCGCAATGGCTATTATAATAAGAGCAACACCATAACCAAGGGGATATTTTTCACAACGTTGTCTGTTATAACTCAGCGCATACCAGTCATCACATTCGTCGCAATACCCATCAATTGCACGTTTACAATGTTCAATAGTATCATACTTGACACACCCATCCAATGTCATCACATAATCTTTTCCACACGAAGTGCACTTCTTTGACGTTTTGTTGCACGACATACACCCAACTAAAAATTCGTTGCATGTGTGACAATTGCCGGCATCCAAGTAATATCCACTCGTACAGTTCAAACAGCCTTCCGGAGAGTAAGTGGCACAAAAATTGATTGAAGCTTCTTCACTATCCAAGCAAGATGTGCCATTTAAGTAATACCCTTCTGCACAACTTGAGCATGTAGTTGATGAAACACACGTGGCACACTTGGTATTACACTGTTGACACCTTCCATTGAAAGCATAATACCCATATTCGCAGTGAATACAGACAGACTTGTATATATTATCACAATGTTCAAGAGTTAATGGCTCGCACGTTTTGCTTTGAAAATTGTAAGTGTATTTGTCGTCACATAAACTGCACGAAGATCCATCACTGCACAAATTGCAATTATCAATACACTTTCTGCACTCATTACCAGATGAATAATATTGACTTGAACATCTCTGACATATACCAAACAAGTACAACTCACATATATCACTCGTCTCTCTTTTAATAAGAGCTGTTGTCTTGGGAGCCTCACACGTCTTTTTATCCGTTGAAACCACATCCTGTTGATTCACACACTTCATGCAAACACCGAAAAATGTCGCGCCATTACACGAGTCATCAACGGGTTTACACTGTCCGTCAGCGTCATCGTAATACATTTTTGTTGACCCACTCTCCTCAGCGCAATTCAAGCATTTGAAATTTGAAACTGTTTTGCAATTGGTGTTGGTGCAAATTCCATTCAATAATATCTGGGAACTGTTTTTGCATTCGTAACATGTCACTCCAGAACATTTGGCACATGACGCTTCACATGTGGAACACTTTCCCGAACCGATTGAATATCCATTTTCACAACTCATAGCCCCTTTGTTTGAGACAGAAGATGCTCCAACTGACTGCGAACAACTTTGTTTTGCTTCATCTTCACGAGTGTATTTATCGGAAATTGTACACACAGGGCACTTCTCTTCTGTAGAAAGTGTGTAACACGTATCGCATGAAGCACTACAACTTTCAGTGCACGACTGAAAAGTCCCATCTGTCATTTTCTTCCCGGGACATTTCCTACAAATTCCACCAGAATAATAATCACATGAATCAGCCTCTGTAATTCTTGTGCATGTTGTTCCAGATAACTTACTCCCAGCATTACAAAGAATACATTCAGTGTTACTACTACATTTTGTACACAAATTCCCACACGCTTCACATCGTTGGTTATTCAGTGTCGTTCCAACTAAATAAAATCCATCAGCACACGATGTGCAATGTCCAGAAGAAGCCGTAGTAGCACAATTAACAACAGCCGCTCTATTATCACATTTTCCATTGGAATTTGCAATGATGTCACCACATATCATACAAGTGGCAGCTTCTTTAAAGCGCATTGTTGTGCAGTACGCTTTATCACTTGCAACCACTTTTGCTACAAGTTGTGACCCTTTTAATGTACTTCCAGTTTTGAGTCCTCCCGCGTCAAAAGCAATTGCACGAGTCTTTGTAGCAATGACATTGCCTTTTTCTGTTGTTGTTGATTCGGACTTAATTTGAAATCCCTCTACCGCAGATAGAATAATGAAATTGTTGTTCCCTTGAATAACAACAGCACACTCTGAACATGAAGAGTACATAATCAACGACAAACTATTCATAATCAGTTTTGGACTGCTTTCAACATACAATTCTTTTGTTGCTGGAACTTCGAGTGAAATGGTTGCTGAAGATATAGTTAACACACAGACATTTGAATCAATACATGGACACGAATAGTCTCTTGAAGAGTCCGAAGACGAAATATCATACACATTTCCATTATAATAACAATTATGTGTTGAAAGACCCAATTTGTTACAATCTTCTACTGAAATCACGCCACCAGCTGTGGCTGGAATAACAACAGCTTGGTTATCACATGTTATATTTCCGTATACAACCTTTCTATATTTGTTCGTCATAACCATTTTCACATAAGTTGAAGTTGGAGTGTTCCCAAGTGTCAGTTCGGCGGTGGTTGGTTGAACAACAAAAATTGGTTTTGTTGCTTGTGTTGAAATGGGTTCAATAGAATTGACTGTTATTGTCGAGACAGATGATGATAAAGTAATGACACCAGTTCCAGTTTCAGTCACTTTGTCTAAAAGCACATTCGAATAATCCAAAGTAATTGTACTCAACGTCTTTAATGATACTAGTGAGTGCACGTTTTTGAGCACAAGTGGCGTCTTCGCAATCAGTGTTGTAACCGAATCACTTGCTTCGACATTATCAATTGTCAAAGAAGTACCATCAACTGTCACAGTTGATACAGATGAAGGCAAAGCAGTCACATTCCTAATTCTACTGAAGTTGTATATTAAAACATCTCCACTGACATTAATAGTCCCATCAAAAGAAGTGATCTCTGACGAGACAAGTGATGTAAGATCACTTGGAATGGCGACAGTGCACAATTCTCCTTTACACGGACAATACAAATAATCAAATCCACTCGGGTAACTCGGTTTAGTAGCAGTGCATAACACAGATTTCTCTACTTTACTTGTTGGGCACACTCGCAACAATTGGTTGATCTTCACAAGTGTAGATGTGTCGCTTTCGATGGTTCCAGAACCATAGTCTTCACCATTTTCAACCAACTCTAAACATTCATTCTGTGAATCAGCTAATAATACTTGAGTTGACTCCAATATCTTGTTATGAGCATAAAAAACTGGTTTCCCGTTCAAGTTTTTATATATTGAAGTGAGTGTAATTGTCTCCGCAACAAATGCGTGAGACTCTTCAATAATAAGATTGACACGATCTTGAATTTCGGCATTTTTGCATGTTAAATTCGTTGCAATTGTATACGTCTTATCTGACAAGAATATACAATTTTGTACAGTGTGGCTTAACCCTCTCAACGTTCTTCCTCCATTCCCTTTGAACTCCATTTTAGCCCAAAATCGGTTGAAATTTCCACCATCAAATACAGACTTTTCAATAATCAGTTCAAGTTGACTTGTTTCAATTAAAGAGGTTTCGTTACAGTCAAATTGGTCGAGGAGGGTGTCTGACTTCACTGTACACGAACAGTCTCGTATTGCATTGTAATCAACTGGTTTTGTCAATGTATCCAATTTCATCCACCTTTGTATCTGCCCTTTCTCCCCACAGACTGGGTATAAGTTTTGACCTTCCATCAGCTCTCTATTAGTGTCATTTATTAAATTTGTTGCAATTACAATTGCACCATCATCGATATATTTATCGACAGAGATTGTATTAAACACAAGTCGTTCAATGTAATAGTCTGCAACGGAGTCTATTGTAAGTTCTTCCGTAACATTAAGTCCACCATACACTGTGAATGGGAAATTTGGTAACAAGAATGAGCTTAATATCGAGAGAAACGTGACATTTGGCACGTCGGTGACATCAACTTCAAAGGTGAGTGAATTCATTCTCTGTGGGATCAAGAAATCCGCCCAAGTAGTTGTATTATATGAATCGAATATGACGTACTCGTTGTTAGTATACAAATTGAAGTCATAGAGTCTTGACAGATATCTACAGTCGGGATAATTAAACGATCCCGTTGTTCGAATAGTTCCTTCTTGTACTTTAGGCTTGCACGAGCAATCTGTATATTTTCCTTTTGACCAAAAGCATTGGACGTATCGATCAATACTTCCTCTATTGCATATCGAAATCATTTTAAAGTCCGTGTTCTTCACATCAGGCGCTGAAAAATTGAAAGCGTTGTATTGGTACACACACGTTTGATCCTTTGCATTGATTCTTTCTGTTCTCACGAATGGGTGTGTGATTCCCGCGTTGTTTATAAAGTCCTCATTGATGACTTTGAACAAAACAAACGCCTCGGGGTTAAGTCTTGTTACATTAAAAAATTCGTATCCCTGTGTATAGACGTATAGTGGTTTGTCGGAATTAATTAAGACAACCGAAGAAGCCCATACATCGGATCGTGTCATAAATTCAAACACGACACCATCTAAGTGTTTGTTCTCAACATACCAAAATGCTCGAATCCCTTGTTCGTTCAATACAAAATAGTCCATTCCATGGCCGTCCTCAAAGATAAGTGAATTTTTCGATACCGAATTTTCATTTGCTTTATCTCCAGCTACATCACCTCGACAATTCTGTGAGATGGTGAGCGAATGTTTGCCTATTGATGTGGCAGCTCCCGATTTAAAAGTGTAATCTGCTCCAATAACAGATGACCCACTCCACTTAAATTCAACGTTTTGCGGCACAACACATGTACTTGGAACTAAAGCCTTATAGAATAATGTTGCGTTGTTCGTGTCAGATTGGTAACATATACTCCCCGGAAGATCAGCCGATAAACACAATACAACAAAAAATGAGAGAAAAGTTAATAACATGGACATCGTTCCGACCATATTGGTTTTCTTTTTAAGTTTAAGTGGAGTTTTTTATTAATGAAAATGTATCATTTTATAGTTTGTGATTATAATTTGGATAAGAGTGTTTTTATCAATGAGAATCAAGAATTTGAGGCGAATAGTCAAAAGAAATTTCTTGTGTTTTTTCTCAACATTTTGTTTCTTTGTATTATATAATTATTGTTTTTTTATTAATTGAATTACTATTCAAAATCGTTTTTTGTGTTTATTTTTATTTCGTTTTTTTCGTTTTTGTTATTTTATTTAAAGGATTTTTTAAAGAAGTAATATAATTATTTATAATTTTTTTATTGTTTAAACGGTTTTTGAATTATGAAAAAATATTGGTTCTAGTTTTAAAATAGATCATAATCATTTTTTAATCATAAAAATAATTTTTACAAATTGAAATAGTTATTATGATAGTTATTAAAATTAAAATTTATAAATTATAGTTTATCTTTTTTTTGAAATAAGATTGAAAAAAGATTGAAAGAGTAGAATCGCGCAAAATTTAAGGATGTTTTTTAGAGGTAAAAATGATGAAAAAAACGCATGAAGGTCGGAATTTTGCTTTTCCAAGGCAACATCAACAAAACGAACAAAACGACAAATCTACAACATTATTGAAATATATCAACAAACTTATACAAGACAGAAATAAACTTGTCACTGTTTTGAAAAGGCACGAAACAGTGGGGATCGAACTTGAAACAATTATCGCAAGACATACAGAAATCGAGAACAAGAAGATTGAATTTTTAGAGAATGAAATCAACCACCTCAGAGTTTGTTTTGACCCACCTTTTTCTGCAAGAATTCATAATATAGAATAATATTGTAACAATCGACAAAAAAATCAGAATTGTTCAAGAAGGCACTCTTTCTCGTAAAAGTGAACACAAAAGACCAAGCCTAATTTCTCCAAAACGGAAGAGATTTTCAACTGAAAACAATGAAATGAGGAATTACATGTATGGCGACTTGACAAAATGCGTTAAACATCTTCATGTTTGTTACCAACATAAAATAAAAACACAACTGACATAAAGAAGCGCCTAAAAGTGTTGGAGAGCCGATTAACCACGCCTGGGACATACCCTTTGAAATCCCATAAGTTGCCATAAAATAAACTAATTTTATAGTATTCTTTATTAAAAAACAAAAATCGAAAACATCAAAAATCAAGCATCAAAAAAAATAAAGGGTTAGGTCTTAAGTCAATCCATCAAACAGTAATTTCAAAGGAACCCTATGCCGTTGTACACCTTCAAGAAAATCACCCCGGTCCCAACAGCAAGTAGTTTGCAAGACATTGTCCTGAGTGGCACAAACAAACACACCCCGACTGTTGTTCACAAACAGTACGCAATTCATCGTATTCGTGCATTTTACATGAGAAAAGTCAAGTACTGCTCTCAGTCGTACCACGACAGATTGGCTTTGATCCTCGAAGAGTTTCCAACCCTAGACGATCTCCATCCGTTTTATGGCGATCTGATGAACGTTTTGTATGACAGAGATCACTACAAGTTGGCTCTTGCTCAACTTTCTGTCGCAAAAAAGCTTGTTGATGGTGTTGGAACAGAATACGTCAAATACCTTAAATACGCCGATTCATTATACAGATGCAAACAATTGAAAAGAGCCGCACTTGGTCGTATGTCTTCTATTGTTAAGCAACAGAATGCGTCGTTGGCCTATTTGGAACAAGTAAGACAACACATTGGAAGACTTCCAAGTATCGATCCAGTCAGTCGCTCGCTCATCCTTGCTGGTTTCCCAAACGTTGGAAAAAGTTCGTTAATGAACGTTTTCACAAATGCAAATGTCGATGTGCAGCCGTATGCATTCACAACCAAATCACTTTTTGTCGGACACACCGACTATAACTACACTCAGTGGCAAGTCCTTGATACTCCGGGTATTCTGGACCACCCACTTGAAGAGAGAAATGTCATTGAAATGCAATCTATCACTGCTTTGGCTCATCTTTCGTGCTGTGTTTTGTACTTGATGGATGTCAGTGCTAACTGTGGTTACACCATCCAACAACAAGCCTCGTTGTTCAAGTCGATGAGACCACTTTTCAACCAAAAGCCAGTCATTTTAGTCCTCAACAAGGTTGACTTGGCACCCATTGAATCCCTTGACGCTGAAGACCAAAAAACGATTCAAGAGTTGACTGCAATGTCGACTTTAGTCTGCCAATGCTCATGCTATAAGCCAGAGTTGTATGGTGATTTGAAAGTGAAGGCGTGCTCGATGTTGAAGGACAGTGTGAACGTTGACAAACTTTCTGGAAAGAAGGGAGAACTACTTTTGAACAAGCTCCGAGTGACGATGCCAAAGAAGAGAGACGATATTGCAAGGCCATCTCTTGCTGCTCCTGAGATGAAGAGAATGGAGACATCCGAAATAGAGCCGGACATGACGCAGTGTCAAAAGGAATTATTGAGACTTGAACGAGACTATGCTGCCTATGAAAGAGGTGAGATCCCATGGCAAGAATACATGAAAGATAGAGAAGGATATATCTTAGATAATGAAGAGTGGAAGTACGATGTTATTCCTGAAATAGTCGATGGTATGAACATTGCTGATTACGTTGATCCAAACATCGAAGCCAAATTGGAAGAACTTGAAAAGGAAGAAGAGCAACAACTCCTGACTGCTGCTGTTGAGTTTGATGACTCAATGAGACTGAACCCTGAAGATCAAGAAATCTACGATGAAATAGTTGATGCACAACTGGTGTTAAAGAGTGTTTCTCATAACAAAAAGGGCAACAAGGCGAACCAAATCAGTTTACAAACAAGAGGAAGAACTCGCGATGAACTTCAAGAACATTTGGAAGACCTTGGAATCGACACGGAGACTGCGAAAAAGTCAGTGAGTCAAGTCAAAGCCAAATCAAGAGGAAGAACACTCTCTGTTAAAAGGGGTCGAGAAGTTCCTTTCATGGACGATGACGAAGATATTGATTATGAAACACCAAAAGGACGTTCTGTATCTAGAAAGAGAAGTCGATCAAATTCCCTTATTAGAAAGGGAGAAGAAACCGCATTCCCCACACAGGCAATGAGAGACAAAGCCGAGAAAATCAGAAGACTTGGGAGAAACTCGTTGCAACGAAAGAGCAAGACTGGAGAGTCGGACAACAAAATCGACAACTTAAGACCCAAGTGGTTGATCAGTGGAAAGATGAATGGTGGAACTCGTGACTGGAGATAAAATTTTGATTGAGTTTATTTTGTTGGTTCATCTTTAGGCTTCGCACCCGAGAATTTTCTTATCAAAAATTAGTATTGAAAAACTCTAATAAAACGGGTCAATTTTTCTTTCCCGTTTTATTAGCTTTTTTAAATACTAATTTTTAATAAGAAAATTCTTGGGTGCGAAGCCTATTCATCTTGTTATTGTTCTTTCCACAGTTATTTCTATGGTAATACTATTACCGTAATAGTAATACTTTCAGCGTAATTAAAACAACTAGAACAAAGCTTAAATTATGGGTGGGTTAATCTGAAGAGCAGAATGATTCTTCTTAAGTCCAGGTTTGGGGGCTGGCTTTTTAGGTGGGAGTGGTGCGCTTCCTGTTGGTTTCTCACTGTGGGCTGTTCTTCTTGGGGACAAAGGGGGGACTGGTGGAGGAACATCTGAGCCTTCAACGGGTTCTTTAGGACTGATTGGCCCAATTTCCTTAGCAACACTCTGTCCGATATCCTTTACTGTCATAATAGAAGTTACTTCCTTCGCTCGGGGTGACCTTTCTGATTTTTCTGGAAGGGCAAGTGGCTGTAATTCTTGGTCATAAAGATGCCCCACCTGATCTTCATTCACTTCTTGTTTTGCAACAGGTTGTTTCGAGTTGTCATCTTTCACCTTTGATTTTGAAGGGGCGGGATGTGGTGACTTTTTGAATGGGAACGTCGTGATGTTGTCGTCTTGTAAGTTGTACACCAGCGACACGTCCAAGCCTTCGTTGAATACATCATATCCGTACCCGTACCGAAGGACGCTGATTTCCAACGCAATTGGGTTACCAAACGCCTGAATGAGTTCATTATGGGAATCGACATAAAATCCCTTCACAAGTTGAACGGCGTCTTGTAACATTTCCGGTGTTGGTGATTCGAGTATAGTCGTGATCTTAACCAAGTCGATGTTCGTTGTTTTAACAGAGACGTAGACTTCTCTGTTAGGCGCGTCGTTAATGATTTTCTGTATCAACAAGTTGAATCCTTTCAAATTACACTTCTCATAAAAATCCTTCACAATAGTTGCTCTATCGTGTCCATCGATTTTAAACCGGTAATTCGCTTGGCGCGGTGGAGTCACTCCAAGATCTCTTCCAACAAAATCAATGGTTTTAATGTTGTTGATGCCCATCAACATGGTGACTTTATCATTAATCTTCCCACCGTCCGAAATCAAATTGACGATGGTTGGCGTGTGGTCCGTGATCATAAACCATCCCCCATCCATTCCTCCTCTCTTCGATAAATCAAGCCACATCCCTAAATTCTTCGGGTCGATACGAACACCAGTCAAATTTAAACGTTCGATCTCAGACGCAGGGGTGCCGACAGCCCAAAATGTGTCCACAACACTTTGTAACATCGGGCCTTGTTCCCCAGCAAATCGAAGACCAACTGCAGACAAGTCGGAGTTGATTGAAACTGAAAAGTCGATTGTGGTTTTGTCCTCAGGAAGAGCAGTCACTGCACACTCCAATAAAGAAGCTATTTGTCCGTTGTTCAACCATTGGACTTTACTTCGTAAGACTAAGATGTTGTCTGTAGCGTTTCCTGTTGTGAATGAATTTGCCATTTTGAAAAGCGAGTGTTCGTCGATAAGGGTGTCCTCGCGTTTCTTCGATTTCACGTTGCCTAACACTTTATTCAACCCATCCAAAAACGCAACTAAGTCGTTCTCCGTATCGACAGTCAAGTGAAACGTTCTGATACCTCTTCATGTTATTGCATTGCATTTGGAAGTGTTTTATTATTTTTTAACAAACTTGACACCACGAGAATTGATGGAGAAAGCAAGTCGTTTTGGTCGATCAGACTCATCTTTAACATCCGTTCCTGGCGGTAAGTCAATCCACCCTTTTGCAGAAAGTGAGTCTGGTGCTTCAAAGTACCACAATTTACGATCTTTCAATACAAAGAACCGTCGTTTCCACGTTTTCCATTTGCCGCCTTGTTTTGTCCCCCACCCCGAAAATTGTGACGGTTGGAGTGACTGGACACTCACAGTTGTCTTTCGCTCGGTCATTGAGTTTTATTTTGAGTTCTTCAATTAATCAATTCCTTCGATGTTTTTTCTTTGGTTTTTTTCAATTAGTTGATGTGTTTGTATTTAATAAAAAGTTACTTGGAAATAGTATCTTCATCACTCCTAATTACATCTCCCGAATCTTACTCGACACCCAAGCAAGTTTCTACGTTTCAATAGAACTCCTATTTTTGTAGTCTTCTCAGATGTATAAATAACTCGACACAAATTATAACAAATGTATCCACGTTAATACTTATTAACATAATGTGTAGTAATCTGGTATTTAAAACGCCATTTTTGCATCGACTACAATGAATTTTAACTTTGTCTGAATAAAAGAAAAATGAAATTATTGAGAAATTAGTGTTGGAGTATTCGAAAAATTAGTCGAATCTATCTTTATGATATCATTGACAAGCTATCAAAATTGTTATTTGCACAACAATGGATATATTTGAACCCACATTCAAGAAAAGAAAAATATGAAAAGAACTCAAAAATAGAACATGTCAAACAACCTGAGGAGCAGCTGCTTCACACTTGAGCAACCAGACTTTTTACCAGACAAAAACCACCCACGTTCACTTACGCAAGAAAACAAACTCGACATGACGGGGAGAAAGCCACTGCCCAAGATGAACAAAAGCATGAACAGAACTACAATGGCCACTGTCACTCATTATGAAGATAACGAGCCAATGGAACAAATTGAAGATGAATGGAAAAATGACACAACCACTTCGTGGGTAACTGTTAAGAAAAACAAAAGAATTCAAATGAAATTGAACTTCATTATGGACCGGTCGTGTAAAGTGAAACAAGACTTGAGAGCAAAGAGAAACGGTTTGTTTAATCACTTCGTTTTAATACTTCTGTTGATACTAACACTAAAGTCTTGATGTCTGAATTGCGTAAAGTGCCGGGTCTTATCATCAACGAATTGATTCAATATTACTACGAACCGCACCACCACGACTTGGCAACAGCAACCGAAGATTTCGATTTGTATGAGAAGATGAAGACGTTTCAAATGGAAGATAAACATCGAACGCATTATAAACAGGTGGTCAATGAATTGATCAACACAGAGAAGTCGTACATTCAAGGACTCGATATCATCATTACTGTGTATTTGGACACGTTAATCTCTTCATCGAAGAAAATGGCGAAAGAACTCACACCAATCAGAGAGCAAATTGATGAAATACAAAAATCACATAATAAGTTCCTTGCGGACTTAAACGGATCGCTTGTGACAAACCCCGAGTGTCCTCTTATCGGTGATATCATCGTCAAATTTTCTCCTTCCCTTGAAAATAGTGCGAAATATATTTTTAATTACCCAACGTACTTAGAAAAGATCACCTCGTTCATGGATACCTCCGCTTTAACCCTCACCGCTAAAGTTGCCGACGGGTATAAAAAGTCACACGGCGATTGTCATGTCCAAAGCATCCAACAGTACTTGATCACCCCAATTCAGAGAACACCGCGGTATGTCATGTTGATCACCGATTTACTCAAGAACATTTCAATGTCATTTGGTGATGCGCCACGACTTGTTGAAGCCCATAAAGTCATTAAAAAGGTAGCCACGACAATTAATGAGAAGGGGCATGAATACGAGGCTGACGAGAGGATGCAATATGTCAAATCTTTACTGACAGGGTTTATGTTGAAAGAGGTGAAGCGAGAGTTTTTGTGTTGTGGGCCGATGTATGTAGTGACGAATCGCGTCTCACTTCAAACGGTCTGGAAGTACTTCTTCTTGTTTTCTGATGTCCTTGTAGTGACTGAGATCACGTCACTTGATGGCAAACCAATCCGAGCTCGATCAGAAACCCTCTTTGAGTCGTTACTTAGAATTCCCGAGTTAAAGGATTTACACGACGCCAAATTTGAAGTTGAACAAGTCATTCGTTTTTATGACGACACTATAGTAGAAGTGGAAGATGATACTAAGTTTGTGTATAACATGTTCTCTATTAAAGAAAGTAACAACGACCTTCTCTCCGAAACAATCACTCTTTCTTCTTCGATTAGCGATTGCTCTATTGCTTGGTTCACTGCTATCAAGTCTGCTCTTGCTCACCTTTCTCTAAAATAAGTTCTTTGCCTTTATTGACTTTTTGGATTTCGTAAACCTTAAATGAACGACTTTCAATTCACAATCACTCGGCATTAAACCCAAACAATAGACCATTAAAAGTGTCGTCGGAAAACTCGGGGTACTTTTCCTTGAGTTTGAAGTATAACCCTCCTGTGATCAAACTATCTGAACCGGCCTGATGCATTGTCCCTATCCGTTGCACGCCAAGCCCAGACGCAATCGACTGTAAACTACCATGATACCCTTGTCCAAGTCGACTTGTAACTTCTTTCAAGTCGATGATGTTCGGGAAGAAGATACGCAGCTTTTTCAAGAACAGATCTATGTTAGATGGGAGCTTCTCGCATGTTAAAAGCTTCAAAAAGTAGCCAAAGTCATATCCACTGTGGAATGTCAGCCAATGCGTGTTTTCGTTGAGGACAAGACCAGACCCCATAATCGCTTCGCCGAAGTCTTCGGGAAGGATGCCGGACTTCTTGAATTCGGAAAAGTTGATGCCAGCCTTTTGAAGCAGTTGAATGGACTCAGAAGAAGACTCGTCGTTCCTTTGTGTTATTCATTTCATCAACATTAACTACTTTTCAATATAAACAAACTCTGCATCAAATTTGAAGTTGAATTGCCACGTTCTGACGTCGTCAGGGTACTGCCCCTTTTTGTTCTGAAGGGTTATCCCAACCTGAATGATCTTCAAGTCGTCGACATTTGATTTCAAGAATGCGTAGTGTTCGTCGGGGTCTGTGGAGTCTTGTAATGTCGATGATGTTTTGCTCGAGAACCCGGGGAATTCCGTATCCATCGAAACGTATGGGTAGTTGTCTATCAACTCGCTGATTTTCATCATCTCTTCTTGTAAATTTGATTGGTTCACATCGGTGAAATATGACGTTGTAAAGTTTTGTTCGGGGACGTAAGGGAACTGCCGTTGTTGTGGGATTGCTCTGAGAGGTGAGAATTGAGGCATCGTGAATGGGGCGTAAAATTGTTGAGGGACGAATGGGTACTCCATGTTACCATATGGTTGCATTCTTTTGATTTTTAAGTTCAATAGTATTTATATTAGTTTTAAAAACAATATAAATTACTATACTAGAGTCTAGTAAACCCCATTGGTTATAATTACAAAAGACCAAACAATAAAACCAAACTTTTTGATAGAACAAGACGAAAAAGTGAACCCAATTAATGTGGAGTTGAAACCTATATATTATAATAAAAGTAATTATATAATATGGTAAATTGGAAAAGAAAGAGAAAAAAAAAAATTGAACAAAAGCTGTTGTATGGCACAAGCTCTTCAAAATCCCCAAGTCCCAGTGATTTACGATTTAAGCAACGAAGACATAGAATATGACAGAGTTTCGGATATATTACGCAGTCTCCAAACGGTAACTCCTTATTACTGTGTTCCACTGAATCGACCCCCTGACACTTTGAATGAAGGTTTACGTTTCCAGCCTTCTTTTTCTGATACCGACTTTAACACCTCAATCGTTTCCACATGTAGTTTGTTGTTCTATTGAATAACCAAACATTTACTATTAAACGTGAGTAAAAGACTTATAATAATAATTAATAATTAACATATAGTATTTGGCAAGACAACTACATTTGAAAGAGTGAAAAGTATTCAAGACTGTATCGCGGAAGTGAGATGGGCTAACCACATCGGTGTGTTTGGACTTGTAGTACCTCTTCCATCCAATATCAACATCGATTATTATAGATATGTCAGTACGATTTGCAACTTGTCAAGATGTCCCGTGTGGATCACAGTGCCATTGGCAGCAGATGGCTGGCAGATGTGGAACACCATCAGAAAGGTCATTGGATATAACACAAACATACGGCCGCTTTTAAGTCTTCAAGAGAATCTCACCGTAGAGTTTGACTTACTTCAAGTGTGGCGAGCGGAAAATGTAGCTGGTGTTATTTTCGCAAAACAGATTGTCCAAGACAACGGAAAATTGACTCGGGAGAACGACATTTTCCTCCACAATTTGTTGGACTTTGATATTTCCATCTTTATTTCCAACTTTGAGCCAAGCACTGAATTGGTAAAGAACACGATTGAGTATATCGAGTGGCTCAAAACGTCACGCACAGAGCCTTCACAATACGAGAAAGGTATAGTCGAGTTTAGAGATACTATAGAAAAGCCTATTCAACCACTTGCACACGATTTGGACTCTGTTGTGTATGAGACAATTGAAAAAGAGCCATTCAAATATCAAAAGTATCGCATGGCCTTCATACTAGCACTCCACGATAAAGCTGGAGTCATCCAACAATTTAGTCCATTAAACCCGTTCCGTATCATGATAGCCGGTGCTGGTCGAGGACCACTCGTTCAAATGGTCATCGATGTATTGAACGTGAACCGTTTTGCTCACAATTGTGTGGTGTATGCTGTTGAGAAAAATCAGAATGCTGTTGCTACTTTGTCATATCGCAAACGTACACAACACGATTGGAAAAATGTTGAGGTGATTGGATGTGATATGCGGAAGATGAACATGCCCAATAAAGTAGATATCGTAATCAGTGAATTGTTGGGCTCTTTTGGGGATGACGAGTTGTGTCCAGAGTGTTTAGATGCGCTTCTTCCTCTTGTTTTAAAGAGTGATGGTGTTACTATCCCACGTACCTATTCGAATTACATCCAACCCATATCAAATAGTGTGGTTTACACGTCTTTTCTCGAGAACCAATACAGTTTCGAACAACCAGTTATATGCAATCAATTCAATTATGCGGCATTCTCTTCACCACAAAAGTGTTTCACATTTGTCCATCCATCAGTCGATGATCACCAACGATTCGTCGACTTCAAATTTGTGTCGAAGATGGATGGGGCCTTACATGGGTTCTCTGGCACATTTAATGTCGAGTTGTACAAGAACGTGAAACTAAGTACCGTCCCTGGAGAACATACCCCAGACATGTTCAGTTGGTTCCCATTCTTTTTCCCTATTCAGCCTCCAATCGACTTAAAACGAGGTGATGTGGTCGAGTTTTTGTTGTGGAGGAACGTTACTGGGCATAGAGTGTGGTACGAGTGGATGGTTGTCACACCTTTGATCACAAAAATTTTTAACTCATCTGGGAAACATGCGATGAGCCTCGTTTGCAGCCGATGAAGATGAACCAAACAATTTCTATATTTCTGGTTTATTTTTACTATAACTATAGTTTGCTGTTAAAACTGTTTCTTTGTTGAGGTTTCGTCTTGAGTTAATTTCAAGTTTGGAGGTCGAATGAACAAAATAATATGTGCCAATTTTGTATAGTTTAATTATAATACATAAACAATGGAAGTAACTAGAAAAAAGAAGAAGGAAAACGTCAAAGTTTGTTAGTTGCAATTGAAAAAACAGATCTAGCGGTGTAACTATTAAAGTCGAGGACTTTCTGTCATTTCAAGTGGTTTGAGTAAATTCCGTGATATTTAAAGAACAACTGGGAAAGGAGAACCAAATGGACGCTTCAAAGCTTGCTGGACTTAATGATGTCAAATTGAAACAGACTGAAACAGTCGATAAGAGCAAACCAGTCATCGAGAATGTCGAGATCAAGAAGAACGACAAAGGCGCTTTGTTGTCTGGAATTGAGAAGGGTGCCGATCTTAAGCATGCCGAATCAAACGACAGATCAGCTCCAGTCATTGCTGCTGACGTCAAGGTAGAAGAAGGAAAGAGAGCACAACTCCTTGCTGATATCCAGAGCAAGGCAAAGTGAGTTCTATTCATTCATTAATGTCACATGTTGGTTTTCATATATATAAACACTTTCATCTATAATTGTCATAACTTTTAGAAAATGTATTTAATAATATAAACTATATTTGGTGTAAAAAATTTGCAATTTCCATGTCATCATTTCTTTTTTAATTACTCGAAATGTTTTTAATATGGTAATATAATCTATTATATTATTACACTTTTACTATTATTTTAGTTATATTTATTTATTTTTTATAGTAAATAATACAATTAAATGATTGAAATAGATAATTGTATATTTTTAAAATTATATAACTAATATAAAAAACCATTCAAAAATAGTATATTTGTACTATTTATTGAAACATTTATTTGTCAATAAATTTTTTATTTATATTTTATATAATGGTTAAGTTATAATAAATGATTTTTTTAAAGGGATAAATAAACATTTTTTGTGATTTTCTTTTTTTTGGCTGTAATTTATTTTTTTTTTAAACTTTTAAAAAATTGGTAAATTTCGGGGAATCTTATATTATAAACATAAGATTTCCCGAAATTTAGATTATTTGAATTGGTTTCATGTTATTTAAAATGTTTCATATATTAATAATTTTCTTATTATTTTATATAATAATATTATTATATAATAACTATATAGTTCTTATCATACAATTTTATAATTATCAATGAAACTATAATACAATTATTAATTAACCAATCATTGTCTATTAGAGATAAAAAATAGTTCAAACCCAAATAATCCCGATATTTCTTGCATAAAACACAATATAAATGTTACTTACAAAAAAATTACTTTATGATTAAATAAATAAGAAACTTCCAAAGTGGTCTAATAATCCAACAAACAGTGGAATTTAGAACTTGGAATTTGGTTTGTGAATGTCTGGCTTAAAGAAACACAAAATAGTTTTTCTTGGTGACTCTTCTGGTTTGTGATCATATCAACTAAGATATCCATGACGATAGTATTTACTGATAGTTGGTAAGACTTGTATTATTGGGCGGTTCATGACGAGTTCTTTTTGTACAAACTATGAGGTTTGTTTTTTATTATTAATGATAAGATATCGATTATCTTTAAATAAACTGTAAAAATAAACGAGGTAATATTAACACTAAGGCAACAATTGGGACAGATTTCAGTTCCAAGACCTTAACGGATGAAGCAACTCAACAAACGGTCCAACTTCAAATTTGTTTGTATATTCTTTTTGGTCAACCGTTCAAATTCAAAGTGTCTTGACATCAAATATTTATATATTAGGGGATACAGCGGGACAAGAACGATATCATAGTTTAATCCCATCATACATTCGTGACAGTTCCGTAGCTGTTATTGTATACGATATAAACGATAGACAAACGTTTGATAACATTGACAATTGGGTTGAGGATGTCCATTCAAAAGAGAAAGGAGACGTCATCTTATTTATAGTTGGTAACAAACTGGATTTAGGCAAACGCGAAGTGACACAAAAGGAAGCGATAGCAAAAGCAGATTACCACCATTGTCAGTGCTTTGAAACGTCTGCCAAAGAGAATTGTAATGTTACTGAACTTTTCAAAGCAATCACAGAGAGGCTCTGTGCTTTACAACCAACCAAAGATGAAACCGTCGAGACAGTGAACTTAAAAACACAACCCACAGAGAAGACAAATGGAGGGTGTTGTTAATTGTAAAGTTTTCATTTGTGATATTATATGGTTTAGAATATAAAGACAGAAACTATGTACACCACAATCAAACATTCAATAAGTCCCAAAGTATATGGGCGACACTTCGGACTTCCTCATCGCACTTTGGATTAACAAACTATTCGCCTTTTGTTCGTATTTGAATTTCAACTTCACGACATTTCGATCAACACACTTGATATTAATTTCTTTTGCAATGAGCTCCATGTTCGCGCCGTATTTCCGCAATGCAGTGTAAAACATTTGCGTGTCTTTGAAATGCCACTTGTAGGGTTTGTGGCGCTTTCGTAAATCGGATTTGCGCTTCTGTTGCGACCGAATGCAATTGAAGTAATCGACATCACTCTCCGAAATCTCGCTGAGATACCCAAGACACACTTCGCCTTCGTCGTTTCGGTCATAGTTCCTCGAGAAGGACATTTGGTTTTTTAGTTCATTTTTAATTTGTTTCTAGTTAAGATTATAACTATTAACAAATAATTTGTATATACTATATCATTAGTTACTTAGTATTAGTAACTTATAATTAATAGTAACTATTATTTTGTATTATGAATTGTTACACAAAAAACAACCGTCAAATTTATCAAAAATGACTAAGATTATTATTTCTTGTTTGCTTTTCGATATCTGTGAGTTGTTCGTCGAACGACTTTTCTTTAGTTTTTGAGTCTTTTTTGACATCGACCACAAATTTGAAAAAAATGCTGTCTTTATATTCAAATTTTTTTGGCTCACCAGTCACTCTCGGGTCACCGTCTAATGCCTTTTTCCAGAATGAATCTTTCGACGATTTACAATTTTTGAAGTTCTTCAGATTCTCTTCAAAAAAGTCCCAAAATGATTTTGCGTACTGCGCAAAGCCAAATGCTCGAAGGGAATTGAAAATACGAGTCACACGTAAATAGTTGTGACCACTCATATTGAAATTGTCGAAGCGTTCTTCACGTACTTTTTTGTCTTCTAAGACTGCTATTTGACCACTTTCAATGTCGACGATATCGCCTCCTAAAAAGTTCACAAACATTCGAAATAACTTAACAAAGCGAATGGCACATGTTACGTCGTTTCGGAGTTCAACAGCTTCATCTTCAGTTAATGCATAACTGTTGTAATTAAACATTGACTCAACAAAGTTGGGATAAACCCATTGGACATAATCATGACGATATTCCATTGTTCGGTACCGTTCAGACTCTGGAACTGATAACAAAAAGTCTAAGAAGTCTTGTGCTCCCCATGAACTTTTAGTCTTAAAAGAAATCTTTTCAACCTTGGTCTTTTCTTCTTTTTTCGACTTTTTTGGAGAATATGAATAACACTCCCGAGCAGGGACACCACCATATTCATTCCGATAAAATAATAAATTTGGTGTTTGTGTTGTTTTAGAATGCCCATATTCACCCCAAGAACTCAACTTATCTTCTTTTTTGGATTTTTTGGACAACTTCTTGTCTTGTTTCTCTTGCTTCTCTTGTTTTTTCTTGTTGCTATTTGTCTCAACTTTCTCGTCCAATTTTGCTTCTGTTTGTTCAACGTCTTTTGTTTGAGTTAATATAGGTTTAGACTCAACAGGTTTTAACTCTTCAGATTGAATTGGTTCAGTCTTGTGTTTTTCAACTTCTTCTGTTTGAGTTAATACAGCGGGCTTAGACTCTTCAGTTTTTAACTCTTCAAGTTCAGACTTTTCAGTTTGCATTGGTTCAGCCTCGTGTTTTTCTTTGTCTTCAACTGTATTAATTGCTTGTGTAAGCAGCACTTCATTTTTCTTTTCTTCGACATTTTCAGGTGTTGTTGTCTTGCCATTGTTTCCGTCTTGTTCCGAATTGGTAATTTTCTCTTCTTCCATTGAATGAAAAGAAATATGAATAAAAGTATTTATTTATATATTTATATACGATGAACTATTTTATTTATAACTGTTATTTTAATAATCATTTAAAGTTAATCCTCAAAGTCTGAATGATGTGAGGATTCATTTATAACTCACAAAAAGGTAAATAACAAATGGCTGAACGTCTCATTACACTTATTTGATCTTCTTAACAACAGACTTCTTTGCTGCTTTTTCTCCATTTTTGTCGTCGATACTTATCTCAGTGATGAAGTTGGACGGCACTGGGACTTTCTCAATGGTAAACCCATCCATCAGTATTTCCATTGGATTATTTTCCATCCCGACTTCTTCTATTCGGTCGATTGGTTTTATACTAGTGCTTTGGTTAACACTCTGCGGTACTATTTGAACTTCATCATCAGTTCCACCGGGTATTTTTGTTGCGATATTAATCGTCTTCCCAACAACATTTGATTTATTCCCTTCCAATTCTAAGTCCCTTTTCTTATTCTCTTTGGCCATTTCACAATACTTTGCCTTTTCAGTCTCAGGAAGAGTCTTCCATGTGTCGGACAATTTCTTCATCACAGTGGACCCGGAGATACCTTCGGTACTTAAAGACTCTCGATTCATTTTGCAAAAGAGAAGATAAGGGTGCCACTCTTCTTTACGACGTGACGTGTCGGCTTTTCGCTTTTTTTTCATCACAGCCAAGTCACCTATAAGTGAACACTCGATAAAGGCTAACTGCTCAAAAGTCTTTTTCACTTCACTCCCAGCCTTCTTCCACTTCTTCTCTATTTTGAGCATAGCTTCACTTTCTGTCATACCACCAGAAATCAATGTGCGCTTCACAAACATCTCATAGATCTCGCGGGAGATGTTCGCTAGCTCTTCTTTCTTCCGTTTCTTCATCTCACGAACACCTTCTTTCCGAGGCTTCTTCTCTTTGTCCTTCTTTTTTTGCTTCTTGTCTGTCCGAGAGTAATTAAACAATTGCTCGGGGGAAAAAGACGATGAACTGTCGGAAGAGCTATCGGAAGAATCCGACGAGGAAGACGAGGAACTCACGTTAGTACGGGGCATACAATTATTCAGTTTTTACCTCTCTTTTCGATCATTTTTGCCTAAATTATTTTTGGTAATTACTATCCTAATTTAAAAGGAATTTACTCAAAAATATCTTAGGTCTATTTAATTCATTTCAGGGTTTTAAGAACTTCAATTTGAAAAACAAAAAAATGAAAGTTTTTATATTAAAAATGAAAAACACCAAAAAGATAAAAATTAAAGAGTTTTATCTTTTTGTAGAATTTAAACTTTACATTCCCAAAAAATGATATAAACAATTATTACATAAAAACAAAAACTACTTATATAGTTTAATTTTAGTTGTTTTTTATTTTAACTGTATTTTTAAGAAACATCAAAATAATTGAATTATTGTAGAAAATATAAATCTAATGAAATAATAATAAAATAATCAAAACAATTAATAATAATTACAATAAAAAGTGACAAATGAAGTGTTAAAAAAGAACTAAATACGAATTAATAACAAAAAAGAGAAAGTAAACCCTATAGTTTTGTTTTAAATACAAAGAAAAAGGTAAGAAATAATAAAGAACTTGAAGAAAACTTAAAAGTTAAATGGGGGAAGGAAAAGTCTTTGTTGGCAACTTACCACGACCTACCACAGTCGATGACATCAAAACCGAGTTTGGGAAGTATGGAGAAATATGTGATGTCAATTTACGTGATGGATTTGGTTTCATCGTTTGTTATATTTTCTATAGTTTATGGTATGGTAACATTAAACTATAAATAAAGATCTCTTGTACTTACAGACAGACGTACAGGAAAGAAGAAGACGCGAAAACGTTGCTAGAGAAGAACCCGACCATTGAATTGGGGGGAAATGTTCTCAGAATTGAAGCTCCCAAGAGCGAAAGAACCATGAACCGCCGGAATGACGGATGCTTTATTTGCGGAGAAACAGGTCACTGGGCCTGTGACTGTCCACAAAAAAAATATGGAAGTCGTGGGGATAGATATGACAGATCAAGAGACAGAAATAGATCACCATCAAGAGGAAGACGTTCAAGGTCTAGATCACACTCTCGATCGTCTCGAAGAAGAAGAAGAGACTCTTACTCTTCAAGCTCAAGTCGATCGAGCTCAAGAGGAAGAAGAAATACCAGAAGAAGATCAAGGTCACCATTACGCTCAAGGAGTCGTGACAGTTATGATAGAAGAGATCGCCATGGATCCCGAGATAGAAGTGGATCTAGGGATAGAAGAGACTCCAGAGATAGAAGAGATTCTAGAAGAAGTTCATATAAAGATTCTGGAAGAGATCGTAGAGATAGAAGGGATGAAAAAGATAATAGAGCTGTTTCGCCTAAGAGAGATGAATTACCAAAAAAGGATGACTTGAAGAAAGACGAGTCAATAAATAAAGCACCCGAGACCAAAGAAGAAACACCAAAGAAGAATGTATAACGATTGGAATCTTATTCATTTCTGTTCTCACATCTCATTGTTTTCCCCTAGTTAAAAATATAGTTTTTTGTAGTGAAACATTATAGTTTCTTGCAATAGTAGTATAGAAACAATTATAGATAAGTTGTTGTATATTAAAGTATACTATAAAAATTAATTGTTTTTTTTTAAAACCATTCATTGTCTATTTTATAATAAAAAACTATACATGATAGATAATTTTTCTTTTAATAATATATACTATTATTTTTTTATTCTTATTGTTTTATTGGAAAAGAAGAAATTGTTTTGTAAAACATTTCTTATCAAAAACAATAAATGAAAAAAATAACATCATCAATAACATTTTAGACCTCTTGCAACAAAAAGAGAAAAAAGAAACTTATAAAACAAATGGAAGAGGACGGGAAGAAACCCCATAAGTGTAAGTTTGTGCATTTCAATGAACGATGTTTGAAGAATGGATGAATTAATAATTAGGCACTTGGGGTGTGATAAGACGTACGTCTCTTTGAGGTACCTGAGAGCACATGAGACCAAAGAACACACGGGCTGTCCTCCCGAGTGTAAGTTGTGTGAAGAATTCCGGAACAGAAGAAAGACTCGAAAGAAACATGAAGATGATGTTTGTTATTATAAGCGTCAATGGATTAAACTCAATGAGTAGGATATTCCCATTTTAATGGAACTCCCACAAAAATTGTGTGAACGGTTGATGGACGGTAATGACAAAATGTTGAATAATAGTTATGTTTGTTAGTAATTATTAATTAGTAGTATACAAACGATGTAATGATTATATACTAATGACTAGTTGGTACCTCTTCCTCGAACTCCTTCAGTACGAGCGATTCTCCAAGACTTCATCAAAACACTACAAGACAAAGAAATTGCAGACTTCGCTATTTCCTTTTATACATTGTTCTGTGAAATGGTTGGACCATTCTTGCTCTATGAAATCGAAAAAAAACAGTATCAACAAATACTTACACTTGTGAAGTCAAACGACGAAATTGGAGATTACTACGGTGGAGAACATTTACTGCGACTTGTAGCTAAATTGCCCCAGATTGCTTATGAAATACGCTTTGACAAAATGGACGAGCTGAAAGAGTTTTTAGAACACTTAGCACACTTCATGGAAGAAAACTCCGAGACGATATTTCTTGAGAAGTTCTTTAGAATTAACCCTGACCAAAAGACGTTATTTTGATTACTTGTCTACTGTTCTGTTTATAGTTAACTTCAATTCATAACAGTTTTATAGAGTGTTTTATGTCGTTGTAACAAGAAATGTATTATAATGGTGAGTTGGTAGAAGAAGAAAACACACTGTCAAGAACCATATGGATTACTTTACCCATCACTTTGAACCCATTGAATTCGCTTGCTTAACAAGGTTCAATGAACTTACCATCTGACTCAAGACATCTCTGACGTTCTCGACATTATCCAATTTGCCACAATCACTAATGGGGAACTTGAATTCGGAAAGAGAGTGATTCATCCTAAGAGCCTCTGCAATAGCCTTGATGCCATTCATTCCAATGGCATTCTCATCCCAATTGATCATCTGGAGTGTATCATTAATAGTGATCAAGTTGGCGAGAGCAAAAGCGCCTTTGTTTCCAAACAAGTGAGAAGAACAGTCGAATGTACGAATAGTCTTGTTCAACGCAAGAGCTTCGAAGATCTGAACAATAGA
>NW_004440189.1:283226-293509 GCF_000330505.1 Entamoeba invadens IP1
TTTCGGACCACCAGCAATTTTTAATGTCTTCAACCCAGTCCCGCCGGATATCAACTTGACTAAGGCCTTCACAACACGTTCTTTGTTACCAACAGAGAACAAGTTCTTTGAGAGATTGATGGATTCAAGGATAGTGTTTTGGCACAAAGACTCGAGTAAGTAGACCAACCCTTCTTCCCCAATGCCACTGTCTGAAATGTCCAAAAGTTTGACAGACTCCAGCCCAATGAATACCGTTGAAAACACTTTGACGCTTTCAACTTGGAAATCGGCTTGTCTCAAGTTGATGCTGACTTGAGAACAGTCGATGTCTTTAATGATATTCTTTAAGACATCACCAGGCATAACAACTCGGTTGAACTCTAAGATCTCGAGTTTCTTGCAGCAGTGGATATACTCTTGAAGATCTTGTGACGTCTTGTCGATCACTTTCAATGACATCTTCATCCCAGACAAATCAAGGACTTTGAGAAGTGGCATGTTTTGCAAAAACCTGAGCATTGAGGAAGTCTTTGGTACAGTAATGTCTCTCAAATAGATCTTTTCCAAGTCGGGAAAGTTCAACGGAAACTGTGAAGCAATAAACTCAATGCCAGCTGCTGGCAACTTCGCGCCAGACAAGTCGATCGTCTTCAAGTTTTTCTTGTCTTCAAGTAACTTCAACTTCCCTATCAAAGCGCCCGACAACTTTTCGTTCGTCAAGACATTTGAAAGGAAGAGTGACTGTAAGTGATACTTAGAGACTAAAGTACTGATCAACACTATAGCTTTCTCATCAATAATGTTATCAGAAACATCCAATTTCCTCAGTGGATGCTTTGGATTCTCATTATAAGCTTCAAATAGTACATCCCACCCTTTACCGACGTCTACATTCCGCAATCGGAGACTCTTAAGTACTTTATTCACTTTGACGTATTCAACTAGACCATCAAAGCATTTTAAGAGCGACATATCTTCCACTGAAACATCGGTAAACCACATGTTAGACTTCAAAGCAAAGAAGATTGGGATCAAGTCAATTGCAGTCAAGTTGTCTTCCTTAGCAGTCAAGTCGCCATTATAGAATCGAGACACTTTCATATGCTTACTCTCTTTGTCTTCTTCCTTAGCATTTTCAATAGCCCATCGCACAGATTGGTTGTACGGGTATTCTCTGAAGGAACATTGTGCTTCATAAACTCCAGTGAATCCGCCACACTTCGTGAATGTTCTGAGGGAGTACACATTAGTAAAGATATTCATATGGCTTTGGGGTGCTTCGATTTCAAACATGATCTTCTCATCTGGGAAGCTCGACTTGAAGGCTCTGATCATCGACGTTATGATCTCGTGGCATCGTGCAGTCGAACCAGTTAATTTCTCCGTCTTGTCCCCTCTCGCACATTCAAATGTGATGTTGTCCTCATTCATTTGCACTTTCGTCAACGCCAAACAATGGAAGGTTGCTTCAACTTCCCCAGTCCCTGTTAATATCCAGACATTGTGCAGTGACACAATGACAAACCCATTGATCGTTTGTTCCTTCTTCTTCTTTTTCTTGTCGACGCCTTCGTGTTCGGAAACATCAATTTTGGCGATATAGACTCCTTCCAAATTTCTCTCTTCCAAGAAGGTCTTGATCATCTTCTGTTGGTCCGATGTAAAATCAAACAAGAAATCAAGCTTGTCTTTGTGTTCCCCAATGGCCACCATAAAGCGACAAAACTTCTCTGATATATCAGTCGGGAACATACGGATGATTTCAGCACTTTTATGGCAAAGTTCCATGTGCAGCACCGAGACGGCTTCATTCGAAATAGTCAAACTATCGTCGAGCAAAAAGGTATAAGGCAGACTTGACGAGTTAATAATGAGCGATACAAATTTGTCATGAAGGGGTCTTGTATTACTTTTGAGTAACGCATCGACTCTTTTCATATACTCAGATCCCTTCCCTTTGAACCCATTACCAGACGCAAGGGTTTGTAAGATCTTAGCAATGAGTGCCAAATTTCGTTTGTTCTTCAAAGTGAGGGTCTCTGCAGTGCAAATCCCATACTTCTCTGGGTACATAAATGCTTGGATATAGAACTGATTCATGATGAAAAGACCAGTAGACACAAATCGAGAGTATTGACTGAGTTGTGGGAAGTACTCTTTGATCAACTCAGAGTGCATTTTGGCGACTAATTTAACACCATTGGGGAGTTGGTCCATCGTGGAATATATCACTTGCAACAACTCATTAGTTTTCTTGGTCAAGTTTTGTAAGTTTTTCTCAATGACCTTCTCGTCAGTGATTTTGTAGTCATCAATTTCTAAGTCCAATTTTTCATTAAAGAAATTTGTGAAGAATTTGGTGAAGTATCTCTTAATGAACGTCTTGCCCACTTTAAGGAAGAAGCATCGCGCTACATAAGAGGCTGTTGCACTTTCTTGGAAGAGTTCTAATTCACTTTGAGCAGCCTTGAATTCATCACGAAGGAAATCCATCAAGAACCAGACTCCTTTGTGGATGTAATACTGAAGATCGAACGTCGCTATCGCGATAGTCTCTTGTTTGTCTTCTTCAAAAAGGAGAGGTAAGATGTCGTGTGCTTCTGTAACAACAAAGTCAATGAAATTGATCATCACGTCCATCTCTCTCTTCGAGTAGATAATGTCTCTTTCATCTACTTTACCTGATAATGTGTCTTGAAGTGAAAATTTCATGACATATTGTTCTAACGGAGTGTATTCAGTCTTCAGGTTGTAGTCATAAAAGTTGTTTCCCGAATTCTCTGAAGTGTCGGAGTCGATTGAAGAACAGTCATCTAAGTGTTATTTATGTGTTGTATTGAAGGGGATTGTGTTTGTAATTGAAGAATCGCAAACTTGAGCTCATCACTGGATTCTATTTTTTCAGTTCCAAACAAGAAACTCAATTCAAAAGATTTTCAAAAATAAAACTGCCACTTTTGGGTTTGACGTTTTCGACTGATTTTTTCAATCGAAAAATATTTTATAATACTTTTAACTAGAATTTAACCTTTCAATTGTTCATAAAAAAAAACGATAACTATTATTATGATTTATTTTAATTAAAATTCATAAGATCAAAATATTTTTAATAAATACAGATTTTTAAAAATCGTTGCATTATGATTTGGTTTAATAGTTTAACCAGTTTAAAAATATTATAGATTTTCTTTTCGATACGAAACATCTCAGAAATTATAACCACATTTTTTAAGTTCTTGTTATAACTCTTTATTTTCCGTTATTTTTAAATTATGTATTAACACTACTTGTTGAGAATTGAAACATAACTTGTACCGTTGCAGTTATAAAGCCATTTAAACATATAATAAACAAGAACGCACTAATTCAATTACAATTAAGACACCAAATTGACAAACAAATTTCACACAAAAATACTTCAGACTCTATTTTTGCAAACTGTTTATAGTAAACAATATGGTTGCATATTAAAGTCTATTAGTATATCATTCAAAAGTATATAAGACTGAGTAAACCCTACAAAAGGTCAATAAAAAGTCGATTAACTGGGTATTTTTCATACAAATGAGCACTATCCACAAGCCAAAGAAGTCAGCCGTGAGCATCGAGAAGAGAGTCGCACAACACGAGAAGAAAGAGAGAGCTAAGGAAGATGCTGACATTAAGAAAGAAGCTGAAGACAAAGCACAAGAGGAAGAAGAAAGCCTTGAGAGTGTCACCGACCCACGTGTGATGGCTCATTACAATGATGCTGCCAAAATCGCGAATGCTGCTTTGAAATTAGCCGAAACCTTATGTGTAGAAGGAGCAGTCATTCATGACATTTGCACAAAAGTGAATGCTTATATCACTGAGGAATGTGGTAAAGTGTTCAAAGGGAAATACAACTATGAGAAGGGTATTGCTTTCCCTTGCTGCATTTCACTCAACAATTGCTGTGGATATTACTCCCCACTTGCTGATGACAAAACTGCAATCAAAAAGGGTGATTTGGTTAAGATCCAATTGGGCGCACACATCTCCGGATTTGTTGCTGAAGTTGCCAACACTATAGTAATTGGAGAAGCTGCCACTGGCGACAAACAGAAATTGATTGAAGCCGGATATTTGGCACTCAAAGAAGCAGTCACCAAGTTGGAAATTGGAGTTAACACTGCAGACATCTCCGCAGCTATTGATGCCGTTTGCAAGAAGTACGACGTCAAACCATTTGAGAACATCATCTCGCGTAATATGGAGAGATATGTGATCGATGGCCAGAAGTTCATCTTGAACGTTCTCCCAAAGAGTCCAAGTGATCATTTGACTATTGAAGCAAATGAAGTCTGGAATTTAGAAATTCAGTTGACCAGTGGAGCTGCTAAACCAATTGAAAGAGACACTAGAACTACTGTATTCAAGAGAAACGTCGAAGAGTCATATTTACTCAAGATGAAAGCGTCTCAAACCACATTCAGAGAGATCAACGACAAGTACCCAACATTCCCATTTGCTATTTCTATGCTTGAGAACGAAGCTAAAGCCAAATTAGGGTTAGTTGAAATGACTAAACACTCCTTGGTCGATGCATACAATGTTGTCTATGAAAAGACCGGAAATGTGTCGCAGTTCAAGGCCACTGTTATCATCACCGAGAAAGGAAAAGTCCTCTTGACCCCGATTGATGAACCAGCTACTCTTAAAAAATAATTGAATTGTTGTGGTATTATATTGTAATCAATAATTATAATTGTTCCTATTAATTGTTTTCTAATGATTCATTAGTAATGAAATTAATTATTGTTAACAATTTAGTTAAATGTATTAAAATGTATAGTTCTTTGTGCTAAATCATATTGAGGAAATTTGTAAGGCCACAAAGGGTCTGTGACACTGTACTGTTGCGTACAAGCTTTTGACGCGAACTTGTAGAATTTGAGATTACCAATTCGATAACTGGTGCTGAAGATAAGATATTTGTTGCTTTAACTATACAAGTATTATATATAAACTATATATATAGTAAGACAAACAATCGAAGGAGAAGATGTTGTTATCGAGAAACGAGCTGATGAAAAACGGTGCCAACACTTCTGATAAACATTGCATGATGTTTGACCTAAATATTGAAGACTCAAATTGGCTCAAAATTGTTTTTTCGAAGTAAGGGTAATTCCACCTTTTGTCTTCGTGACAAGTGAATTTCTCCAAAGCCATTCCAAGTTGTTTTGGTGTAAGTGGGACTACCTTTTTTGTTGTTTGTGAATAGAGAAGAGCGACAGTTGGTATTGCTACCATCAACAAAAATGATGAAGAAATACCGAAGAGTGTGAATTTGGTGATAAAGGCAAGAGGAATGATCACGAGACAACATCCCGCTGTTATGATTTTGATTACTTTCATCAAGTGATACAATACATTCTTCTGGTTGATGCCGATCATTTGCTCTGCAATTGGCTCGGCTCTGTAAAGTCGAGAAGTCACTTCGTGTGGCATCTCGTTATACTTTCTGTATAACACCTTTGCAAATTTGGTGAACCGACACTTCGTAAGAAACAACACATTTTTGCCAGTGAATGAGCTGAAGTACTTTAATATAATTAAATATCCATTAAACAATACGTGAAGAAAACACAACGGAAATACGTGCATAAATTTGAGTTCGTCTCTTTTAGCCTGGACACTACAAATTACTTTGGTTCTCAAAAATGGCATCTAGTTTATTTATAGAACTATATTATTATAATAAAAGTGCTATAAATATACAAGAAAAAAAGAGAACAAACTAATGTTTCCAAACGTTCTGTAAACATACATCATATTTGACTCTTTTACAGAAATCTTGAGTAAAAAACGGAGGAAAGAAGATGTTTTCAACGATCTTCATTGTGTATTTAGTGGGGTAAGCTTGTAAAAAGTCGAATTCATTGTATATTAGAGTCATCAAATTCTCTTTCCAAACAATAGAGGATCTTATGAGTGAATTCGTTTTAGGATCAATCACGGAACTTTTAGAACACACAAAGGACCTCCTGTCATACCCATGAAAGGGAGCAACAACACTGACTATCCCGTCCCAATTCTTATTGAAATCCTCAAAGTGATTCACTTCGTAAAAACACTTTGCTTGGAGAAGTTTTGTGGAGCTCAAAGATGTAATAAAGATATAAAACTCGCGAACTAATATAGGGAGAAAGATCAAAATTAAAACGAGTTTGCAAATACTTCGTTGCTCATTATTCACAAAATACGAAGATATGGCATCCCCTTTGAACTCGCTTGAAAATAGTTTATTATAGTTTATAGAAACCATAATTAACCCCACCACTAATAACACAATTTTCTCTCTTTTTGTTATTCACCTTTAAATAACAATATAAGTCTGAGAGTTTTGTTTGAATTATCGAAAGAACAAACGTGACGCGCATTAATTTGTCGAATACCAAACCCGTATACCCTCCACATTTCCAAATTGTGTATAACTCTTTCAGGCATTCCTCGGGCAACTGTAGTTCGTTTACAGTGCTCATTGTTATTATAAGTTCACTCGTTGCTAATATCATATATAACATTTTAAATAACAAAAAATTAAATTACTAAAACGGCTTCGAATAAAGAATCCCATAGCTTTCCAGTTAATAATAATCTATTCTTCGACTCATCATAAGCTATTCCATTAAACACATCCTCTCCTTTATTCCGTGAAATGTCACACCAGAACTCACTTATGACTTTTCCACTTACTAAATCAATGACACAAAGAACATCTTCATACCATATGTTGGCAAAAATTAAACCATTCACTGTTTGAAGCTCATTGATTCGTATCAGTTTGTTATTCCCACGTCTCACTCTGACTATGTGCTGTAATGTAAACGTCGTGGGTTCGACTAAATAAATACAGTCACTCCCATCACTAATCGCAAAAGTATTGTTAATACGGGTCATCCCCCACCCTTCTTGAATTACTTTTGGTATTTGAAGACTTCGTTTGTATTTCAAATCATATTTATTAAAAACATTGACAACACGATTCTTCCATGTCAGTTGATACATCTCGTCACCAAATATTGCAATACCTTCCCCAAACATCTTTTGGTCGAGTTTTGTCTTTGTTATAACATCACCACTCTTTTTATCAACTTTACGAATGGACGATTTCCCATAAAGTCCAGTTGACTCATACAATGTGTTATTTACTAGATTCAATCCTTGTGTGAAGGCTTTTGAGTCGTGGGGATACCGCTGAATGATGTCTAATCCTTTGTATAACTCGCTGTAATAATTGATTGCAATACATCGATCAATAAGTACACTTCCAACGGTTTTAATGTGAATAAAAACCAAAAGAAAATATGAGCATGCAAGTGATAACATAAAAAATTTTATGAATTTTTATTTAAGTTTACATTCAAATTTTTAACTCAAAATAACTTACAACAAATCACCACAAAAGGATAAAACAAATTTTATTACAATAGTACTCAATGATAATAAATAATAAATAATAAATTTATTATTAATTATTAACTTGAATTGAATAAAAATTTATTAGTATATTATATTACATTTTTAATTTGGTTATACAAATTATAATAGTATTATATTTAAATAATAAATTACTTATCACAAAAACAAAGAACAAATTTGGTTCAACTGATAAACCTAAATGCCTAAAGTCACTTTTGGAGCACCAAAAGAACAACACGAAAACATAGCGAAGCCGCAGAAAGAATTTCCGACACCGAGTCGTGAATGTGTTTCTAGTGGACCGATGCACAAACGCCTATTTATTGGGGGGATAGACCGCTCGATCACACAACAACAATTAAAAGAACAGTTCAAAAGGTATGGGACGGTAGAGAGTATAGAGTTCAAAGACAAAGAGGAAAAGGATACACTCTTTGCGTACATGGAATTCAATGCAAAGAACGATTTAGCACTCCATCAGTGTTTGTCATCACTGAATATGTTGAATTGGAAAGGCCACAAACTGACTGTTCAGTATGCACGAGACGATATTATGGTACAATACAGAGAGATGTGGAAAGAGAACATGCAAAACGATACAACTGACTTCAAGAAGAAGCGTGGTCTTCACACATTGATAAGACTCAAAAAGCAAAAGGCGAAGTTACACAAGCGGGAGTTAGAGAAACAAAAGGTAGCCCAAGTACAACCTGTTGATCAGCAAGTTGAGTGATTGTGTATTCTTCATTTGTTAGTAGATAAATTATAATTAAACAATTATAAATTAATAGTAAAATTACTAAATTAGAAATGGGTTCTGTGGAATTGATTGGTAACTTTCTGAGCGTGATTGGGGAGCGACTGGAAGTATGACAGAAGGTGATACACTTTGCTTTTGAATTGGTTCAACTGGCTTTTCATTTTGCGAAGCAATGATCTTTTGTATCTGAGAGTTTTTGTCTTGTTCCTTTTTCATCATCTGCTCAACGAATTCTTCAAGACGTTGGACACGTGATTTGAGCTCTTCGTTGTCTTCTTTGAGTTTAGTGATTTCTTCGAGGGAGCCTTGGTATTGATTGTCTTGAGTATTGTGTTGGTTCTGAAGAAGTTGATTAATAATATGTGAGTTGTAGAAGTTAGTTTCAGCGACATTGGACAATATTTGAACGAAATAATCATTCGCCTGTTTTTGTGAATCGGCGTACGCTTGTAATATATTGAAATTGTTTGTACTTTTCTCTATGGACACTTTAATAGTATCTGTTGCAGAAACTGGAGTCGTCGCCATATGTTTTTGAGTTTTTTTTGTTCCGAGTCATTTGAATGATTTTTCGATTAAAGCACTGAAAAAGAAGTGGAATAACATTTTTCAAAATGTTATAAAAAAACACAAAGAAAAGTAAAACCCTAATAATTGAATAAACTTGAATTGAGTAAACAATGAGAATCCAGAAGTGTTACTTCTGTGGTGGAAGTATATACCCAGGACATGGGATGATGTTTGTCCGTAATGACGGGTGCTGCTTCTGGTTTTGTAGGTCGAAGTGCCATAAGAGTTTCAAGATGAAACGTAACCCACGTAAGTTCAAATGGGCGCAGGCATACAGAATGACAACGGGTCGTGAGATGACCGTCGACAAGACACTCGACTTTGAAATGAAGAGAAACCGCCCAGTCAGATATAACAGAGAGTTGTACGCCAAGACTATCACGGCAATGAAACGTATCGAACAAATTAGACAGAGAAGAAGACTCACTCATTATATCGAACGTATCAGACCTGGCAAACAACAAGAAATTAGACAGAAGATCAAACATATCAACAAAAACATCGACTCGTTGCCATTGTTGAAATTAAGAGCTACAAAGTCGAGTGTCCCAATTTATAACCAACACTTGAAACGACGCGCAATTTTGAAGAAGGCCAACGAAACTCAGCAGAAGGTTACTGATAAGATGGAGACTGAGGAAATCGATAAAGTTTGAACGTTGTAATGATTGACTTTTTGATTATACAATTTGGTCGTATTTATGTTTTGTTCATATCACTTTTAACAACATCAAAGTCGGATCATTAAAATCACTTCACAAGAATAATAAAGTTGTTTGAACCTGTTTTGTCTATTAAACCACTTAACAAAAATAAATAGTTTTTTTATTAAAATATAACTATTTGTTGAGAACTTATTATTAACTATAATAAAATTAATTAATTATCATAACCATTTTTTTTGAAATAGTATATTTATATTAATAAAAATTAGTGAATTTATATAATTCAAATAATTACATAATACTAATAATTATGATAATCACTCAATAAATTTTATAATAATAAAGAAAATCAATGTTAATTTATATTAAATTACTAGACAAAATGATTTTTAATGTATTAAAGTTAAAAATGCTAAAAAAAATTCAACCGAAATCTTTCAAAAACAAAAAAATAGATTTATTTTAACTTAAACACATATCAAATAATTGTTTTGTCTTTCGCTCGTCTCACTGACTGAATGACAATCACTGCGACAAACGATACATTACTCTTGAAGGAATAAACGAGGTTAAACCTACATGGCTTTTCCAAGCTGGTCCTTCGTTCTGATTTTTGGATTGAAAACGGGTTTAAATATCAGTAGGTTTTCAAAACTATTACTTATTGGTATTTTTTTTATAATATAAAAGTATTGTTATTAATTTATTTATTAAAAAACTTGTATTGTTAATTATTAGTAATTTAATTATAATATGAATATATTTGTTTAATTTTTATTTATGTATTTTTTTATTAGATTGTAATTATTAAATATGAGATAATTGCATAAAAAATTTATTTGTTTTCTAATACAGTG
>NW_004440189.1:293609-296508 GCF_000330505.1 Entamoeba invadens IP1
GTGGGATTTTGTTCTCTCAGAGCGGGCATTTTTAGCCAATCAAACCTTATAAACAGCTCGATAGAGAACTCTATTTTTAGTTTCAGTCTAAAAAATGCCCGCTCTTGAGAGAACCCGCTCTTCAGAGGTACCGCTCTTGGGAGGTTTTACTGTATCTTCTTTTCAAAAAACTTTAAAGGACTTTGAATAATGTCATTTTGAAATACAAAAAAGTCGTTTTAAAAAGTCAAAAACTTTTTGATGTTTTTTGTTTTTAATGTCAATAAAGACTTTAGAATTTCGTTTTTAATGAATTGTTCGGAATTAATCCTTCTTTATTAATATAATATAATTTTAAATTTATTTGATAATAATATAGAATTGTCCATATTATCACACAATTGTATTATATATTATAATAAAATAAATATAAACAATAATATGGTAGTAATAATAGAAAGATCAATGATATTACAATAACAATCGACCAACATCAAAAATTATAACAAAAAGGTGACACAATTACGCTCCAAACCAACAGTAGAAATGAATAGAGAATTACAATTGTTTTTATGTGTGATAACTTTTTTAGTTAATCCAAGTTTTTGATAGACATTCCTCTTTTTGCGAATTTAGCTGATTTAAGTAAATTTTTAATTTTTTGAACATCGTCTTCAGTTGGCTCAATTAGCACTTGGTTCTTTTTCAAAAAGAATTTCTGAGCGTGCGACCTTACTTGTGCTGTTGTTCTCGTTTTAACAAAAGCAGCAATCAAACAGTTGTTCATACCTTTAGGAGAAGTGTAATTGAAGAATTTGACTATTTTCTCGAATGCTATCTTTTCTTTTTCGGTCCAGTAGCGCTTCTTATCGTTTTTATCAAACCTTATTTCAGAAGAATCACTGATCTGGTTTTTGGTGGTATCAAAAGAAGTCTCAACAAGTTCGGGAGACTTGGGTACAACTTGACAAACTTGGTCGTAGGATTTCTGCTTGCACTCGAAACGCAAAAGACGAGACTTTTGATCCAAATAGATACGAGTAACCTTTTCATAAAATCCTGGATGTGTTGGGAGAGGAAGGTTGTAGTATCTCAACGCAACGGACATGTGATAATAGAGATGATAAATTGTTTTTATAGGCGGTCACGATTTTCAAATAGAAAGTTGATTGAAAACAAATTGTTTGAAATATAAATAAGAATTAATCTTCACATAAATAACAACATCAAAACCCCAAAAATTGGACTCTGTTTTACTCTTTTAATATTATTTAAGTGGACACTCTCTCTGTTTTGGTAAATCCTCATTTAATAAAATAAAAGTATTTGTTTGGACAAAAGAAGTAACCAAAACTACTTTTTTCTGTGTTTTATTTTTTTTACCTTTGTGTAATATACAGATAACGTGTGTTCTAAATTTAAAATACTTCAGAACCTAATGTGTCCTAAATAATTGGAACGGAAGGATTCATTTCGAAAAAGTATTTTTAAAAATAATTTATTCTTTTTGTAAATAAAATGAACTATTTTTGGACTATTTCTACCGCAAAGTTATCAAACCTTCCGTATCAAATTCTGTTTTGTCAAAGAAATTTTGGTTTTATTGGTAATTGGTTTATGAAAAGTGAAATTTCTTCACTGAGAATAATAATTACATTTTGTGTTGGGGTTTTTAGCATATTTTTGTCCCAATTTCCCTTTAGTTTTACTAAAAGATGGTGTTACTTGATTTTTTCCTATTTACACCATTATTACATACTAACAACTCCTTATTTTTTGGGTCCTCAATCATTCGTGCTTGGAAGACAACTTTTTGATTGTCTTTGAATATGTCGTTGAACATTTGTTCAGCATTATTAAATGATAAAATAAAAAACATTGTTATTAATGAACATAGACTTTAATTACAATAAATTTCAATTTAGAACAATTGAATAATTAAAAAAGTGTCAATGGACTTCAAAACTAAAACGTTAATATATTATTGGAAAGATTAATGTTCAGTCGGAGAACACTTCAAATTATCGTTTTATCATATGAATAAAACAACACATTTCCTTTTGTTTAACTTAAACATTTAAACAAAAAAAAATGTGAAGTGCAGAAAACAACAAAAATGATATTTATGTAATTTTTTCAATTTATAATTTACCATGAAAAGAATAACTTACAAAAAGTGAAAGGGTATTATTATTAAAAATTACAATATTGTCTTTTGTTTTAAATTAATAATTCAAACGAATTAACAATTAATAATGTAACACCAGTTGTTATATTATTAAATATTGTATATTTTACCATTATTTTATTTTACTTCATTCTAATTCTAATTTTAATTAAATATTTTAATAAAATATTAAACAAATCAAAATGAAAAATATAACCTATAATTTAATTTAATAAATTTTAGTTAAATTATACTAGTTGTTATCATAAATACAATTAATAATTAACGTAGATTTTGGTTATCAAAACTTTTCCGTTTTCTTGAAAAGTTGAATTATATTTTTTTGAAAAATTCACTTATTAAAAATGTATATTTATATAAAACAAATTACATCTTATTATTTTTTATATTAAATCTTCAATTCATTAATTTGTGATTCAATTGAATTAATGAAACACCACTGTTAGAATTATCAACAACCTTTGGTAAATGTTTTCGTTTTCTTATTTTTATACCAACAAATTTTAACTAAAAACTACACCATTTGAATAAACAATTTTTTTTAATTTTTATACCTTTTTAAATTCTCGATCATTTTTCATTGTAAGGATGATCAGGAATTCACGTTTTCACTTACTTATTAGGTTCTTTGTTTTATAATTTAAAAACAAAGACAAATTCCACACATTTTATTCATTAAATGTTTTTGAATCTTTTCTGTTTGAATAAACACCATTTTATATAAATTCCAAT
>NW_004440189.1:296608-370621 GCF_000330505.1 Entamoeba invadens IP1
ATTCTCGATTTAATATTTGGTTTATCATAATTATGTTTTCATAATATAAGTTTATTGTTTTTTAAATAAATTAAAAGTCATTTGATTTTTTGACAAGTTTAACAAACTTTGAATGAGATTAGAAATTTCTTTGATTAAAATCAAAACTTCAACCATATTTTATAATAATAATCATTGTATTCAATTGTCAATTTCATTAATGTAACCAAAATGTTTTAATCACATTGATCCAAATGTTAATCACATCAGAACCATATTTTAATCATAAAATATAATATATTTATTTTATAAACTATATTTTTACTTAAAATTATATAACATGTTCAAATAATTTATTAATAAGATTTTATCGATATACATTATAAAGTAACTATATACATTATGGTTACTCTACCTTATTTAAAACTTAGCCTTATACAAGATTTTTCCAAATAAATTGTAATTAATATTAACCATTATTTAGTTTAATAATCCAAATAAAACATTAAAAACTATTTTATTTTTAAATTATTAAAAATAGTTTTTATTAATTAAAATATATTTAACACTTTAAATAACATTGAACATAATTCAAGTGGTCTAAAAATCGGGAACTCTCGAGTTTATTAAATAAATTTACATTTTTTTAGAGATTGTATTATGTGCATAAACTATAGACAAGCCAAAAAAGGAACATGATTAAATAATGGATTAATATCCCTGTAAAAACAAGCCAAAACAAAAACAAGGGCGTTATTTTAAGTGTTAAAAAAGTTTTGCATAAGGTAGAGTAACCATTAGGCTTCGCACCTGAAAATTTTATTATTAAAAATTAGTTAATAAAAAAGCTAATAAAACGGGAAAGAAAAATTGCCCCGTTTTATTAGCGTTTTCGATACTAATTTTTGGCAATAATAATCTCGGGTGCAAAGCCTAGTAACCATCCAGTACTTCATACTAATTTATAGCATTGAATTATTGAGTAAAAACCATTAATAAAAATTTAGATAATTGTTAAACACAAACAATTATTTAAGTATAATTTTTTATTATAAAACCCTAGTAACTTTATAAACAGTATAAAGCTAAACATGGGAAGAAACCCATACAACCAGACTGTCCACAAAGAGCGTAAACAACCAAACGGGTTAAAAGGTACGTTGCAACGCAGAAAAGATTTCATTCACCGTTCTCGCATCAAAAAATTGCAGAATGAAACAAAAGTATATTTGCAACGACAGGCAACATTAAAAAACCCTGATGAATACAGCTCTAAAATGGACGAATATGTCATAGACCGCAAAAAGCACAGAATGGTTAGAAGAGACGAGAACGATGCCGAGTCAATAAAAGATCTCGAACACATCTTAATGGTTAAGAAAAACGCACTCCTTCGACTTCAAAAGCGGTTATTATTCCACCGAAGCAAAACAATCGTATACAACAAAGCTGGTGTTCCTGAAAAGGTTGAACCGTGCGATTTGATTGATGTCACGCAAATCTACGAAAAAATAGACGTGTCACATGAGCTCGAGAGAAAAGAGGCTGTCGAGGAACAGATTAAGCTTTTGAAGCAAGACATTAGAAAGACTGAGCAGACACTCTTAAATTCACAAATCAAAGCTAAAGAAAATGACAAACGAAAGAAGTATGAGGCAAAGACGTTGACTGGTGATATTATAGCTACTGTTTACCAAACACCAAGAAAACGTTAGGGTGGTTGTATCTATTTTGATTGAGTCGTTTTAAGTGTTAAATTTGGTAAGATATAATAAAAATAGAATATGTACGCAAACAAAAGCGAGAAAGAACAATTACACAACTCTTATTGTCCAAGAGCCTTGTTTTGTGGCTTGCTTAAGATAAACCGGTGTTTCCTTTCTCTCCGGAGATAGGCGAATGATTTGGGTCCCAGACACAATTGTCTTTTCTGCTTCAAATTCAACCGTCACAAAAGGGAAATCAGAAACACACGGAACCACACCATCTTGGTATGAGAACTTCAAAGAACCCGTCCCAATAACGGAATAGCGCACTTTGTCGTGATAACTGAGAAGATCCAAAACCCCATTTCCATCAATGGTCCTCACGGTTGTGATATGGCTTGGTCGATGGAATATCAAATAGCACTTTCCGATTACACGTTGTGTTACTGATACAACAAATTTGATGTAATTTTCGTTTTTCTCGACTTTCATCTGGATCAAAAATGGTGGGTTTACTTCTTTGTGCATTTTGTATGAGAGTACACGAGTAGTTCCGAACAAGAGTGGGATCGATACAAAACCATTCTGTGGTTTTGTTCCATAAAAAACTACATCTTCCGGGTGTTTTAACACGAAGTTGAATTGTTGTGGTACAGAGCTTTTAATGTTTATAATACCAGAAATGTTCCCATTGCTGCTGAGTGTTTCAATGTGTTCGACAAAAATTCCATCATTCTCATTTCCACTAAACATTTGAGACAATGAAAAAGTGGAGACTAACGGGGAGACAATGTGGTACGGTTTAAGGGATATCTTTTTTGTCAATTCGTCGATAATCTCACTTACTCGAATAAGGTTTGTTCGTATTTCGTTTTCGTTCGTCCCGTTGCATAGATCTCCAATGGCTGTTGCTATTTGTTGCAGCAAAGAGATGCAGATGGCAACGGAGTAGTTTTTTTCTGTGAATGTCAAGAAGTGCAGTCCGTTTCTGATGTACCTCACAAACAGCACATCATTTGATATAACAAAATTGTCTCTTTCGTTGTTTAGCAAATTCTGTACGTAAAAATCGATGCACTTAAGATACTTTTGTTCTACACATTAATTTTTGAAAATTCCTCGCCATTAAGCCTTAAATGTTGTTTCGTTCCGAGTTTCAGAGAACGTTAAGTTGAGATTGAGCAAAAAAAGTGATGATCATATCTCAACTTCTCAAACTACACAACGTAAGAATTAAAACAGTGGAACGAAAATGCATTTAACAAACGGATAGATTGAAAAAGGACATCACCTGAGGTGTTCAAAATCACAACGCTTTCCATCAAAATCACCTTTCTGATTTTTCAGATCTCCCAAACTGAAAAATCAATGACCAGCCCAACAATTAAGGCACTCCTCATTACGGACCTCGATGGAAAGCGCCTGTACAGTAAGTTCTACGACAAAAATCCGTCCGTCCCTTTAGCAAAACAGATTGACATTGAAGAGCGCATATCAAAATCCGTCGGGATGAAAGGGAACAGCGAACTGTTTTTGTTAGACAAATACGTTGTGATATACAATACCGTCTCGGACCTGATAATCGCGGCACTTACAGACCCCAACGAAAACGAATTATTTGTGAACACGGGACTGAGTTGCATTGTCGATGCGTTCAACATCATATTTAAAAAGGGATTTGATAAGAAAGTTGCCCTCGAGTTTTACGATAAAGTGGCAATCACCATCGACGAAGTCATTGACGACGGAATCATTCTTGAAGTCGACCCAGAAGCTGTCGCAAATCGGGTTAATTTCAAAAATGTTGAGGGAAGCGAATCGAGTTTTGCTGACGTAAGTCTCAGTGGAGCACTCAGTTATGGAAAAGGTTATTTACTCGGGCTTTGGAGGGGAAAGTAAGAGTCTTATTCCAATTTTTACTCAGCAGTTCTTTAGTTTATTTAATGGTTTTCGTTTAAATTTATATTAGATTATATTAGCTTCACTTTTTTTGTAGTTCGTTGTTTTATTTGTGTTATATATAACATTTTCGTTTTTTGGATAGAATTAATTAATGAGTTGTATAAATAATTAATAATATCTATTTAATTAATTATTTATTAAATATTTTTATTATTTCAAATTATTATTCAAAATAGTTAATAAATAATTCTTTTATGACTTAACTTACTTATTATAATTAATAATGAATTAATTATTAATTAAGAAAATGAATTAATTAAAAAATATGATATTTTTAATTATAAAAAATAAAAAGATGGTAATAACATGAAACAAATGTCCAACACTAAAAATACTAAGAAAGAAAATAATAAAAAAAACTAAAGAACGAAAATCAAAGAACATATAAAAAAGAAAAAACAAAAAAGAACTTGAAAATACGTATTATTTTGGAATGGTAAAAATCAACATACTTGTAGTGTTGCTTTTTGGAGTTCTTTGCCTTGGGAAAAATGCCGTTATTGCTCTGGACCCCGAGACATCGAAACACGTAGAGAAAGTAGTCGAGAAAGAGATGCAAAAAGCGTATGCCGACAGTTTCCGTACGACGCCGAAGGTGTTTGGGAATCGCACACAAGAGGAATTGATTCACAAACAGTTGCAACGGAACAGGACCAAAGTGACGAAAAAGGCCGTATTGAATATCACTGCGGAGATTTTAAAAGTCGAGACCAAGATAGCGGAATTGAACCAAAAGCAAAGCGAGTTGAATCGAACAATTGAATTTTCAAAGACACGGTCATCCGTAGAGAAGAGCGGGATCACCGCCACCCTGAAAACCAAAATCGAAGAGTACAACAATAACACTAAATTGATGAATGAACTTTCGGAGAAGAAAAGTAAATTGAACGACTTGCGTGTTGAATATGTGAGAACACTCGAAGAGGCTAAAACAAATATCGAGACGATGGCTGAAGAGATGAGAACACGGAGAAGACTTGTGAATGACTTGGAACGTAAAAATAGACGAAAACAAGAGACACAAAAAGCTGTTGAAGAAGTCCGAAAGGTCGAGTATAAGAAGTTGGTCACCAGAATTAAAGAACTTGAAAATACTAAGGACGAAATTAGAAGACTTCAAACGGGAGAGGAAATGAAACTTTTGGCACTAAGAAAGAGGGAAGCAAAGATCAGAGAGATTAATAGAAGAAAGAGACTGATACTTGCAGAACAACTGAAGGCCGCGAAGATCACTCGGAACGCGGAGATGATTACAATGATATACAAACAACTTGCGGAACTGAAGACGCACAAATTAAGTCAAATATCGTGTGCAAGAAAAGCGTTTGAAGACTACAAAGAGAAGAAGAGGATCGAATTGTTGAAGAAAAAGGAGAAGATCATCGACAAAAAATTGTTGGCGGAGCTTGTCGAGAAGAAAGGGAAATATCTCCTTGACACAAGACGTGTTGTCCAAGAGGAAATTGATAAGTTGAGACTTGAGAAAGAACTGTTTGACCACGAAAGAGTTGTCGAAGGGAAGAAATTGGCCGCCCTCATGAAGATACAGAAAAAGGAAATTGAAGAAGCGAAAAGGCGGGTTGCGTTTAAGAAGGTCATGTACTCGAAGAAAAGAGAAGAATTGTTGAGACAACAAATGCGAACGATGTGGAAGAAGGAAGACCAATACGAGAACGAAATGAAACGAAAAATCTTGAGTCAAGCCGTCAAATCAAGTAAGAAAATGATCACAAAACAACAAATGTTGAACGACAAACTCAAGATCTTGGATAATTCCGTTCAACTCAAAAAGAAAATCTTGAAGTTACAGTCACAAGACGCAAATTTGCAAACTGTGAAAGAACGCATTGAGATCCAAAAGTTGAAGGATGAGTTCTACAAATTGTCTGCATTGAAGGAAAAGCAAAAGATGCAATTGAAAGCTTCACAAGAGTTTTTGAAACACAACACTCATCTTGATGATTTGGATGAAGTCGAGCAGAAGGCTAATATTGCTATGGTCACTAACATCTTGAAGAGAAAAGGTGTTCAGAAGAGTGTGATCAAAGAATCCAAATTGAATGCTAAAGAAGCTTTAAAAGACTTTAAAGACAAGTTGCAGAAGGAGTATATGCTCAAGAAGAAGGTCCTTTATTTGAAGAGATGCTTGAGAGCTCGAATTGCAGTCAATGACGAAATTAAGAAGAAACAAATTGAAAATAAGTTGAAGGAGATGATCCGTAAAGCAGTTGTTGCCAGAATCCAAACCGCCTCATCGACATGAACATTGAATAACTAATGGGTATGACATTTTCTATTTTTATTAGTTATTTACCATTAAATGATAGTTCAAGAGATAACAACTGAATTAACGTCTAATCAGTGAGTGCACAGACCAACTCGTCGGTGGAAAAATGATTGAGGGAGTACGCTACCACTTTTTGGTTGATTTCTTGAGGAAGACGTTTGATGGTGGAGACAATGAAGTCTTTCCATTCGCCACGCTTTTGTTGGTCCTTTTCATTTGAGTAAGAATCGACAAAGGAATTTAACACGGGGGAGATGTCAGTGAGTATTGTGTATTTAGTCAATGATTTCTTAAGTGATGGATAACACTTTGAAATGTTTGACACGTTTTTGTAGAGCAAAAGTGTTTGAGTGATGAAATTGTTTTCTAAAGAAGTTACTTGGCAGACGTTAAGAGTGTTGAGTAATATTAAGTACATGTCTTCATTTATATTTGGTGTATTACACAGCTTTTCAAGTACATTTATAGAGTCTTTTGTGGGGGTTACATCATTTGGTAACATTTCGATTAAGGAAGCGATTGCGAAGTGTTGTCTTTGTGTTGTTTGAATAGTAGTCATCTTGAGTAAACACTCAAGAACCCAACTCTTCCCTTCATTATTCGAACACAAAAACTGAATCATGTTCTTCACATATTTGAATGAATGTTTGCCTTCTATAGTCTCTACAATTGACTTTGGTAGTCCATATTTTTTTAACGCGGAAATTGTAGTCATGTTCTCCTCTTTATTTGCATCAAACTTCATATTTTCATAATCAGTAAATTTGGAGGGATCTCCTCCATACCATAATACCATCAAAATCCACGTCTCAGTATGCATCTTTTCAAGATCTTTATACAACAAATCGTCACTCCACATGGGAAGTAAATGACTCAAAAACTCCTCATTCTTCTCTTCTTCACTCTCTTTACAGACTTTCTCGACACTCTTCTTATAGAACAAGACAGAGGCGGACAAGGAGTTGGACTGACTCCCATAGCTGTCTTCTTTAATACGTCGTTCATTGTATTCCACTACTATTTTGTCGTTACACTTCCACCACCTGCCATTGTCTCCTTTAATGATTGACGTATAATGCCCCGCATTGACATTACCACTGTGTAAGATGATTCCACTCAGTTCCATATTCTCGTTGTTCCAATTGAGTGCCAATGGAAACTCAAAGTACTTATTCAACTTATAGTTGATTCCTCCTTCACTTGTTTTATTGTGGTTGATACCTATGATTAAAACTTCAGGAGTCGAAAAGGTAAGTGTCTTTGTATGTTCAGTCCTTTCTTTACAATTTTGACACTCGACGCCACTCACAGACTCTTCTTCTGTCATCTTAAGAAGTGCATCTTCGAATGTGTCACTGTGGACACAATCAATTCGAATTGATGAAGAATTCTCAGACGAAGTTCTCGACGTTCCACATTTTGTACATTTCAAAGTGCTGTTGATAATGATCTGATAACTCTTCACGTCACTTGCATTCTCTTCACGAATGGACTCAAGTAGGTTGGTGAGGAAAAGATATGAGTCGTCTTGTATGCCCGTCTCAATACTTTTTCCATCACCTAAGACATTTTGAATGACATCTTTTGTGGTCACATAACTTTCTTCGTGATTCATGCGTTCAAATAACGTTTTTAAAACAGCGTGAGACCCTTTCGAGTCACTTTTTAATACCCATTCTCTAAAGTCTTTATTCGCGTGGAGTTGTTGTATTGCAGAGTTGATGTAACACGTCGCACCACAATTCTCCATTCCACAAAATTCATGTTTCGTTCTTTTCTTCTCAAAGATACTCTTCGCGCAGTCAATTTCGATCTTTTTCAAATTGTTGAGTAAGTTTGTTAGTATACCATTTTTCTCTTTAAGTTGGTCTAAAAGAAGGTGCAGAGTCTTTCTTAAGTCTTTGAATTGTAATGGATCTTTTCCTATTAATGGACTGAATATATCATCCGAGTCTTTCAGAATGAGTTTTTCAATTTCTGGCTTCGATGATATCGCGTGGATAAGGATTTGGTAACACTCATATAAGACCGCATCTGTGTCATCTAGGGTATCTCGTTTAAGATGGTGCTTGATCACATCAATTGTTCTTGAAATAATGACTTCCAAAAATCCATTAGGAAGCGTTTGGAAAGGTGCGTATATCACCAAATATCTCACGAAGTTGAAATATGGAATTTTTGTCGTGTCAGTCAACTTAATGTAATGTGGAAAGGCGTAATATCCCAACACAGGGTTCTCAAATATGAATTGAATAATCTTTTCGAATAAAACATACCCATTATTAGATAGCAAATGTTCGTCCAGTGTTTTAATAAACTTGAATGCGTCTTCTTTTGTTTCGACTTTCTTTGTAATGTCTGGTGAAGGGGGATATAGTGGTTTGTACAACAGCGTTTTCTCCGTTTTCTCTTGTGGTTTCTCTTCTATTGATGTCATTAACTTTTAAGTTGTTCTACAAGCTTCATTCTTCTTTAATAACCACAGTAATAACAAATATACTATTAAATATTAATTTATTTTCAGTACAACATTATTACTAAAATTAACAACAGTATTAATAACAGTATGATAAAAACAAAAAATGGTATTAATAATGTTATTTGATTGTTTTTAAAAATGTTATTAAAATGTTATATCATTTTAAGACATTTACAAAGAACTGAGAAAAAGAGAAATGGGTGAATTAAACAAAGCTGTTGAAGTGATTAAAGCAATGGAAGTGGAATACGGGAAGATAACCATTGAGTTTGTTTTGTGTAAAAACGACGATATATGGCACAACTGACAAAAAGGGTTTTAGCTGCGGTGAAAGACTCAAACGAAATTCAAAGCCGATTGGCTATTTGTTTACAACGAACTCAACGAATCATCGACGGCGTCACAGCACTACACTCAAAGCAACTGTACATCAACCAACGAAACAAACAAATCAAAGCCCAACAACAAAAAGTGAGGGAGGCACTTGTTGCGTTCAGAACACATTTGACACCTCAAGAAGTCGAACACGTGAAAAAGCTTGAAGAGCTATCTAAACAACTTGAGGAGTTTGCAAAGGCAAACACTGTCGATGTCAATGTCTCTGTTGATATCGAAGAAAGGTATCTTATTGAATTGAAAGCGTCCCTCAAAACACAAAGGGATTTCATTATTCAACTCCAGACGAAGGCTTGACTGATTGTTTTCTTTTACTTTTTACTTGTTTTAATTATATTATATTTTATAATTCAGAGAACTATAATATTATTTGTTGATCTGTTTTAAAATTTAATATAATAATTCTATATTATAAAATACATTATTCATATTATAAGTAGTAATAACACTTATTACGTGGGATTTAAACATAAAGTATTAAAAAAGACCAATTTAGAACTTTCCTGCAAGAATTTGGGCAAAGGTGTCTCCTCTCAACCCGTTTCTAAGTGCTTCAAGCGCAATTGCATCAGTGGGAGCAATATTCCCAAGATTGACGTTAATGCCAAAAGTGTCAATGAGCCAAGCTTGTTGACTTTTCATTGGGGCCTCCCACATCACCTTCTTGGGATCAACAGCCTTACACAAATAGTCGACCATATCCTTGTTAACACTCCCGTCCTTGTTATAAATTCCAGTGGTCCCACTCTCACGTGCTTCGATAATCACAACCTTTGATCCGGCAGCAAGTTCGGCCTTCATTGAATCAGTCCACTCCTCTTTGGTGTATTCTCGGTCTTTACACTTGTTGCCCACTTCCGATAAAACATAGTAGCCATGTTGGGTGCATTCCTTGATTATTTCAATCTTCTTCTCGGCGCCCATCTCGTATGAGCCATCACTCACTTCAACCATCTTGATTCCAAACTCTTTCATAATTTTGTGAAACTCTGGCATCTTGTTTCTTGCAATGAACGCTTCTAAAAATGTTCCTCCTACATACATTTCAACGCCATACTTTTTGTAAATAGCAAGTTTCTCTCTGAGTCCACCAGTAAAAACAGAGGTACCGAATCCAAGCTTAAGAAAGTCGATATATGGTGCGGCGGTGATGCACAAGTCCTCGGTCTCATGCGGACCAAGACCTTTGTCCATGACCATTGTAAAACCGTGGTCTCTTGGCTTGTGTGTTCTTGGTGGGAGAAAGTCGATCATTTTCATCATTTCGGTGGCGTCGGTCATTTGTTGTTTTCTGTTCTTTTTGCAGTACTTTCTTCGCTCAAATATCGTGTCGTTCGGCTTTCCTCAATCTATTTTCTGACTTTGCTAATTTATATTTATCAACTTTTTTACTTCTCATTTGTTAATGAAAATGTACAATATGTGTATTGTATTTGTAACTATAAGTATAATATAATTGATCATTTTCAATCTTTTTTTTGACCAATTCGAGATTAAAATATTCTTATAGAACAAAAAAGCATTACGAAAAAATTGAAAAATAATGAAAAAACGGAGATTTGTTTTTTTCAAATAACAAGATTGCTACTTAGTTTCCCTTTCTAGTTTCAACGGAAAACAAAGTTATTAAAACTATTTTGGAATTTTTCATAAATTAAACGGTTTTTATTAACTTAATTTTTAATAGTTGAAAATGAATCAATCACTATTCCCACTTAATATTGTGGAACGACTCAAACGAAAACAAAATGAAAAATAAGAAATGATCGAATTAAACGTTCACAGCAGTCTGTTTGATGGCCGGGGCGTCTGTTTTCTCGAGTGTGGCTTGTTCCGTTAGGACTTTGACGATATTGTCCGTGTCTATATTAAGTATCAAACCCGCTTGAATGAATTCATTGAGGACATAATGTACTCTATCAGCGTGGAATACAAGGTCCAACTCGCAGACGTTTTCAAAACACTTATCAAGAACTTCTACAATTTTCTGTGTGTCAAATTTTAGTTGTTTTTATAATTTAATTCTAATTTAAAAGTAGAATTCACTATCTAGTTTCATTAGTTTAAAATTATAATAAACTATAGTTTATTGTATTTACAAAAGAAATTTAACTTTTAATTAAAAAAATACTACAAAATAATATAGTAAATTTATTATAAATTAATTATAAACACAAACTTGAATGAGAGAGTGGATGAAGAGCTCGTTTTCATTATCGTCGAAGACACAGACGAAGCTGAGTGTTGCGTACGTCCTACACACAGCAGTAATTCCCTTTTCTCCCCAAATAGATTGAGGGACAGAAATGATGTTACACGATTTTCCAGTTCTTTTGCACATAAGGGCATACATGTCTCTCACGACTTTCTGTTGTTCTTCTTCCTTTGCGTGGTTATAGAACCGCACCAAACGGATTTTTCCCATGTTGTTGATAATGAAAAAAGCCTTGATCATTGCCTTTTCTGTTTTACTAGTTCTGTTATTCTTTAATTTTCTTAGTAAAATTCTTTGGACTTTTTGTTACTATTTGTATACTATAATTTAGTATATTTTTTGGATGTATGGAGAATAATAAAATCTATTATAAACATACCATTTCAGAATCATTCGAAATAACCTATTAACTATTAATAAAAAGTTATTAAAATCCTTGCATTTCAGCGAGGAACAATGTCTGCCTTCTTTTCATTTCCTTTGCGGAATCTTTGAGCATCAAAACAGTCCCATCATTAATGGTAACTATGAAACTCCCTTCGTCTATATCTAACATATGTACGGCCGTTATTTTTCCATTGAGATTAATACTTTCAATAAAAACTAATTCATCTCTTCCACGTGGCTTTTTGTTTTTCATGTGAATATAAATAGTCCCACTTTCTGCCGTGACTACCAAAACGATATTTCCGATGGTAAGAATATGTGTCACGTCAACGGAATATTTTCCATACGGTTGTTGAAATACGTCTTCATTTCGTTTTGGAGAGATGTCACTAAACACCCCGTTTTTCTCTTCAAGGGCGACTATCCATTGCCCAAATGTTAAATAATGAGTTATGCCATTACTTTCTAAAACCGAAACCATTGCCGATATATTATATAATTTCTTTTGATCAGTGTTATGTGAAATTAAATGAATCAATTGAGAGAATGTTAAAGATTTTAAATCCCAAATAACTACTCGACCTTCACACGATGCCGTTAAAATGCGGTTTTGGCTGGTTTGAGCAATGATGTCCACGTCATCCTCGTGGATTGATTTTCCGTTGACTTCGAGTTTTTGGAGAAAGTGAGAATTCGTTGGATTTTGTGTGTCCATCAAAAAGACGTGGATTTCGTTTTGTCGTGAAATGAACAAATAGTTTTGGTTGTTATAAGTAATGACTTCGGACGTTTTGTAATAATCATCGCTTTCTCTTAAAATGATACAAAGGGGCATTTCGTTCTGGATAGTCCATAAAGCTATTTTTTTATCATTTGCAATAGTAACGAGGATATTATCGATGATGTGGATTTTTTTGATCATTCCATCATGTACAGTATTTGAACCTTCTTTGACAATCCATTCGTCTTGTTGATTTTCTATAAATTCCGTGAACGAGATTTTATGGAGATCTTTACGAAACGCGACGCATAAAACGCCATCTAAAAAGACTACATCTCCTATAGCTCCACTTGATATCATTTTACTCTCACAATCAAAATTATATTTTTCAAACACTTCTTTAATATAATTCTCAGCTGTTGTCAATAAAATATACTCAGTTGATGGCGTCAATTGTTTGAATTGTATTTGAAGATCTTGATGCATCTTTTTGAGTTCATCCATTTCATTTGTCAGACTTGCCAATTCTGCGTCGATCTCTTCCTTTTTCTTTGCCTCTGCGGTGTAGTCGTCGATGATATTGTTCTCTTTCAGTATCGGCGTCGTGTCTATTACTTGTCCAGTTTTTTGCAATGAAATGATCCCGCGCGACAGTCTTGCTTTATTCACTCGTTTGATCTTCTCCTCCGTCTCTTCAATAACTTCCTTCAGAAACATCGCAAACTTCTTTGCGCGGAGTTGTCCAGTCGCACATGATTTGATTGTCACCGACTTGAGTATAACTCCACTGAAGTAATTAAAGACTGAAAGTCTTCCAGAGTGGTCTCCTATTGCAAAATACTTGTCGTTGTTATATTCAAAGAAACAGAAGGAGTCGACATTACTCGAGTCGCTCAGTGATGAGCCTGATTTTTGAGGGTCTGAGTTCCCTCGCGTGATATAACTATATTCATATGAAAATTGGCACAAAGGCTGTGAAGACGACCACATGACGTTCAAAAAAACTCGATTTACAAAAAAAATTCAAAAATACAAAATAAATCAAAAAATACAAAAATGATATTCAAATGTTATTAAAAACTGTCACAAAGGAATTAAAGATTGAGAGATGGAGAAATGGGAGGAACGGTGTTTTTTCTCTTTTCGAGAAAAAGAGAAAATGTGCAACCCTAAATTGAGGAACTATAAAAAGACGGAAAAAACTAAAAAATCAAATCGTGATTTCATCATGGCAACAGAAACCGGAAGTGGAAGAGGAAAAGGAGGCAAAGGAGTAGTACTTGGAAAGGGTTCCAAAGGTGCAAAAGCGTCCAAAGGAGGAAAGAGAATCAGATCGAAGCCTGGACAACAAGACGCGTTGAAAGGAATCACCAAACCCGCCATTAGAAGACTTGCGCGTAGAGGTGGTGTCAAGAGAATTAATGGCCTTGTCTACGAAGAAACTCGAAACGTGTTGAAGCAATTTTTAGAGCAAGTCATTAGGGACTCGGTCACTTACACTGAACATGGAAAGAGAAGAACTGTGACTGCAATGGATGTTGTGTACGCACTTAAGAGACAGGGCAGAACTCTTTATGGATATGCTTAATTTTCTTTGTTTTCTCTTTATTGGTTTTCATTCCATTTTGATTGACATTTGCAAAACGAAAAATGGTGTCTTAATCATCTTTTAAAGTCAAGTTGTCACAATCACAACGAGATTGACTAATTGTGCGGAATGTGGGAAAATAAGGGTGAGGAAAATGAATTAAAGTGCACGTCTTCGTAAAACGGCTCTCATCACACATCCGTCACCAGCAACAGACTGGACGACGGAGAACCACTTGAACAAAATTTGTGGAGACGCGGGGATGTAGGTCGCGTCTTTGTTTTCTGAAGCACCAAGTCCTTTGTAGACATACATCAACAGCCAATCCTGCTGGTCCGAGCTGAGTTTTTCGACAACTTCTGGCTTAACATCTTTGACATTGCAAAGGACTGAAAGGACTGCGGCGGCATTGTCCTCCTGTTTGTTAGTAAATGAAACAATAAGCAGAAAACATAGTAAGGACGAGAGCGTAAAGCCAATTATTAAGAGAAACAAACGCACACTTTGGTATCTTTGCATCCCAATGGGATAATGTCGAATATTTGGTTGAGGCACTCGTCCAACTGGATTTTGCCCTTGATAAATTGGTCAGCGATATCAACGTGCTGTTGGACTTGAGCGGAATAGTCGATTACCTTATCTTCGTCTCCCATCTGTTTATAAATATTCAGTTCCTTGTCGTTTTTAACGTTTCATCTTGAAAACTTGGACTTTAGTTTTTTTGTTTGGCTATTTTTATAACATTTTAAAAATTTCTTTTTTTGAAAATGTTATTAAAACTATATTATTGAAAATGGTAATTTTAAACTTACCATTAGAATTTGTCTTTTAATTTGAATTGTTTATTTTGAGATTTATATTTATATGATTTGAATATAGTTTTGGTATAATATACCAATGGTTTTAATAAAAAAAACAAAAAAACTAAAAGGTCAATGGAGTGTGAAACGTTGGAGAAAGTGTTGGCCTCTGTCAAAGAACAAAAGCAGCAATTGGTCGAGTCGCTTGTTTCAGAGCATTTAGCCATTGAAGAAATCAAAGAAAACTGCAAACAAATCGCAAACCTCCAAAGTCAAATTAAACAATTAGAGAAAAAATTGTACGAAAGGTCAGAGTTCCATTTTGACCCATCGCAAATGCAAAAACGGTTTGATGCTTTGCGGAGAGTAGAACAATCGAAAAATCGACTCAACCGGGCTTACCAGCGAAATTTGGCACTCAAAGCCGAGAAGAGTCGCCTCGAGAAAATAGATGAAGAGAAGAAACCGGACATCAAAAGATACCAAGAGATGGAAGAATACCGCAAAGCCGATTTTGAGAAAGCGTTTTATGAAGTTAAAGACGCAATCGATGAGATGCAGAACAACGAGTTGATGTTGAGAATAGAAAGTCTTAAGAAGGAGAAAGTCAAACGTCTTATTTTGGAGAATAACCAGACGGTCAAAATTCTCGCTGAAAAGCTCGAGGAGTTGACAGGTCAACAAGTGCCACAGGTTGTTATCAATAATGAAGAAGACGAACAAATGGAAGTGGAACACCAAGAACCAATCGAAAACCCAGTCAAGAGTACTAAAATTATTTATAAAAATCTCCCACTGAAGTATGTCATTCATGGAACTGAAAGTACGCCAGAAGCGCAATGATATTTGATTGTTTTCTTATGTGTTTTCTCCACTTAAATACCTTTCTGTTCTTGAATCTTCTCATTTTATCAAAATCACATCGCATCAAAAATAGTGTTGGAATAAATTAAATATAAGACAATAAATATTGTATTATATTTTATTATTCAATTTAATATTTTTGCTAATACACTTTTTAAGTAGAACAAAACAATAATTCTATTTATGAATAATAGATTTTTTTATATTTAAATTATGAAAACAAAATGCAAATTAATAATTACTATAATTGAGTAAAAAAGCACAAAATATCACTTTTCCCAAAAACTCGAACCAAAAGAAGTCAACAATAACCCACAAAATTGTTATACAAAATAATTGACCCGATTTATAGTAGAAAAAACATTATTTTTATAGTACAATTTCGGGTATACACAGTCACTAAGACAACATTACCTCTGAATGGTTCAAATTTTTGTTTACTTGTGGAATGAGATACTATTATTGTTCGGACTACTGTTATCTTATTATATCATCGATTATGGAAGACCATAGTACACACACAATATACATCAATCCTGACGAATTTGAAGCGAATGGGAATGAATTATTAATAAGCGACCACCCTTACATTCATTCTCCAATAGATGCTTTGGAATATTGGACGTTAGACAATCCCACTCTTCCATTTCTTGGCGAAAGAGAATATTTACAAGATGGAAGGCGTGGCCATTATTATTTTAGAACATATGGAGAGGTCTTGGAATACTCACAAACACTTGCAAAAGGACTTCTTAAACATGGAATCAAAAAAGGAGACAATCTCGGTTTCTTCTCTTCGAAACGACTTGAGTGGCATTATCTCTTCATTGCTTGTAGTTACATTGGGGCAAGGATATGTACATTATATGACTCTCTTGGGGATGAGTCTTTGCAATACATATGTACTCATGCTGAACTTAAAGTCATTTTTACTTCAGAAGATAAAGCTTGTGTTCTTCAAAGAGTCAATTGCTTTCAGAACGTCATTATTATGGAAGACTATGACACTCCGGTTCAAGAGAAGTATCAGAGTCTCTTAACATTTAAAAGTGTATACACTGATGGAGTAAATTCAAATTATTTATTAAAAAAAGTGTCACCAGAAGATGATGCACTTCTTATGTACACAAGTGGCACTTCTGGAAAGTCTAAGGGTGTATTATTAACACATCAAAATTTGATAGCTTGTGCTACTAGTCTTGTACAACGGATACCACTTGAGATCCTTCAACTATATAACAGACAGACACACCCAATGGTTAGTATGTCTTTTCTCCCACTTGGCCATGTCTTTGCTATAGTTTTAGAAATGACTATTTATAGATTGGGTGGTGTCATTGGGTTAATGTCGAAAGGGATACCAACACTAGTTGAAGACATCAATATGTTAAGGCCAACCGTGCTCGCCGCAGTGCCTCGTGTGTTACAAACGATTCATATGAAAGTGATGGAAGGCATAAACAACTTGAGTTGTGTTGAGAAGGTATTGTATCACACGGCTTATAAAACTAAAGAACAGTTGCTCCTTAGCACCCCGACATTACTCACGCCGGAGTTCGACAACATCTTTTTCAAAAGAATAAGAGACAAATTTGGGGGAAGACTTCAAATCATAATATCAGCAGGAGCTCCTTTACCGGAGGGAATAGCTCGATTTTTTAGAGTAGTAATTGTCGATGCTTTATTCATTGGTTATGGACTCACTGAAACGTGTGGGATGGGACTTGCATCAAGATTTTGTGATGGTGTCCAATTTACTACAACAGGACGGCCATATCCAACATGTCAAGTGATGTTAAAATGTGTACCTGAGATGGGGTTTTGTACAAGAAACCATCAATGCTGTGGAGAAATTTACTTGAAGACCACGGCTGGGTTCAAAAGGTATTACAAAGAAAGTGAAAAGGTTAATACAGAAAGCATTGTGAATGGGTGGATTAAGACAAATGATATTGCAGAATACAAAAATGGCGATTTTGAGATCATCGCGAGAGCAAACAACGTCTTTAAATTGTCTCAAGGAGAATACGTCTCAACAGAAAAGATCGAGAATATCCTCCAAGAGTCCATTTTTGTTCACGACATCTTTGTGGATGGAAAGTCGGTTTTGAATTATTTATATGCAATTGTTGTTCCAAATGAAATTGCGATTCGAAGCGAATACAAATCAGAAACAAGTAAAAACTTAAATCTGGAACAATTGTGTCATGAACCCACAGTCATTAAAATGGTGTTAGACAATTTATCCAAAATTGCTACCGAACACAACCTAAAAGGCTTTGAAAAGGTCAAACGACTAATTCTCCATCCCATCCCCTTCGACACCAAAAGAGACTTGATAACTCCATCTCTCAAGATAAAACGGACAAACATCAGAAAATATTTTGAACAAGAAATTAGTCTTCTTTTAAAAGAGTAACCTCTTGCTTCGAATGTTTAATAAACAATAGTATTTTTCTATTCTCTTAATAGTATTTCCATATAGTTTTATTTATAGTAAAAATATAATTCAAATGGAAAATTCAATAAATAAGATCTATAGTATTCAATAGATTAAGTATTATTTATTTCCATTAGTGATCTGTTGTGATGTCTTGATGACAGCGTCCGCTACGTTTAACAATGAAGTCAAGTTTTGTGGCGTCGTACAGATATCAATAACACCACAATCTACATCCATATCAACATCAGTAACTCCATCACTCGCATCATTGACAGATATACCCATTTCTACACCATCACACTTCACTACGATATCTTCACCTATTTTCACTTCTGTGTCTCGGAGTAACCCTATTATATTCAACTTCTCTTCTAATGCCTCCGCTTTATCTTTTATGGTGACGACACCAAGTCTTGCGGTGACATCTCTGATATCAATTCGTGGCGTCTCGATGACAAAATCAAATCGAATCTTTCGAGACACACTTGCAGTCTTCTCTATGAACTCGACTGTCTTTCCTTTGAGTGCACTCATAATTTTCGATGCATTATCGTAGTACTGTGCCGCCCGTATTATGGCTTTGTCATTGAAAATCGCGTGTATTTGGGAGAGCTGTCCAGTAAAGACAGAAAGACACTTTGCCTTTTCATACGAATACGAGAAAGTCCCCATGTCGACATTATTCAAAGTCGACAAAATGGTCACTTCCTCTGCTTTTGCCGTCAGTGTTCCTATTGTCCCAGAGACTTTCGTATCTTCCCCGCGTGAGACGGTCTCGACAAAACTCTTTGAAAGGGTGAATGTTGTGAAGTCGCCTTCTTTGTCGTTTAAGATGAAGTTGATGCCATTCATAAGAAACTTGAATGTGAATGTTTTGTCCTCTAGAATACGTTGTACACTCACTCCCACATTCTCTACTGTCATATACTTCTTTTCAACTCCGAAAAATGTCATCAATTTGAGTAAAGTCTCTTGCGTGAGTCTAATATTCGAAGAGTTCCCAAAGGCCAATGTGATCTTCTTTTCAGTCGCTAAAGTGTCAAATGTGAACTTCAAGAAGTTGTTCCCCGCATTTTGATCCACCCAAAACAACTTCTGTTTGTTGTTTAATAAGTCAATAAAAACACCATTTTGGACATCGACTATATGATTGGAACAATCTGAAGGAAGACCAATGTATTTGTACTTCATATTATCGAAACTCATGACACCCAAATCATCTTCTTTACTCTTAATATTCAATTCGGCTTTATCAACATCAGCAGTGAAGACTCGACTTCGAATCGAATTCAATTCCTTTGCATTGACCGTCATGTCTGGATGGTATTTGATTAAGTCTTGGTGCTTGTTAGGCTCGTCCAAGTTGATCATAATAAGTCCAACCAATTCTCTGTACCTTTCTGGCGTCAAGTCGATATTCCCATTTGGTATTTTCAAGTTGATTTCCCACGCCGGGAAGTCCACTGCTTGATTCTCGTCATCCGGAAACGTGAAGTCAAAAACAACTTTTTCAGCAGCGGGTTTGTCATCAAACCGAACGTTTTCGACACTCAACGACTTCGTCGAGAGAATTTGTTCTTCCCACGTGCTTTGTAAAGCCAATGAATCAATCTTCATATCAATAGCTTCATCGCTATACGATGCGACTGGAATAGTAAGAGTCACATCCCTTACCTTAGCTTCTAAGTTCAATCTGTCATATTGATATGAAGGGGTATTAGATGGAAAGACTCTCACTGAACAGATGTGAAGTAAGTCGAGGAGCCAACTGTATATTTGTTGGATGAACAAATTCAAATACACAAAGGTGACGTGTTCCGCCTCTAATAACATATAATGTTTGAAGCGCTGTTCAATTGCTTTGGCCTCAGAGGAGTGGGTGTATATAAATTTGAATGGCGTTGTACCCGTTTGTGCTAATTTAGGGTATACCTTCCCACTTAGTGTGTCATCTATAGCAAAGATCTCTTTAAAACTACCTTTGACTGTGATGTCGGGAGTGACGTCTTTGTTATTGTCAATGATGATATCGATCAGTCCACCAACAGCACTCCCATGACCAAGTGGAGTTCCTCTATTCTTCAGTTCTAAGTCAATTGCCGTGAACTGAATCTGTACCTCTACAACCTTCTGTTTCTTCTTGTTGACAACGACCTGTTGAGTGTTTTGTTGAGGAGAAGTGTATATGAAGTGGAGGATATGGTCCAAATGTGGCAAGTCGAATCTGATGATTGATTGTGATGCTCTGAAAACTGCTTTAATAGGTTTATCGTCTTCGTTCAAGAAGCTCATCGAAACAAGAGCTTCTGAGGTCTGTTTTTTCGAGAAGAACACATTTCCGTTTTCATCCGTCACAACAACATCAGAGAAATTGAAGTCTGCGGATGTCTTAGTGTCTTTGACAAGTGAAGTCATTTCAAGACCCTTTGCTTTGATATCAAAAAGAAGTTCATCAGTTTTCTGTGATATGAGTGCACTGAGTGTTGGGATCTTCAGAAAGATTTGGAACTTGACGAAGTCTTCAGGTATTTGGATATTGTCTTCCCCAAGTTCTTCTGAGTCATCTGTATTGAGTAAGTCTTGTATAGCTTCTTTCTCACTCTTTGGTTGCGGCTTCTGTTCTTTAAACATCATTTCCATGGTCTCCATTTGCTCCGCTGAGATGTGACTTTTGATCTCGTCAAAGCAACAATTGACAATGACTCCAGGTGAGAACGTGCCCATTTTGTTCTTCATCTCCTTCCAACTTAATAACGACTTTTGCACTTCAAAATTGAGTGCCGTCTTCTCAAGAAGTACTTCCGCCTTCTCATTTGATACAAGTTTGCAGTTAATGTTAGTTATACTTGCTTTATAAGTGTCATAGATTCCAGTCCGTTCACATGTTTTGACCTCAATAATGCCAAGGTCGACATGAATCTCCTGTTCGCCAGAGTGAATGATAATATATGGTGTGTGGATAGTTGCTGAAGCTGTTACTCTGATGTGTTCATCTAAAATGCTCTTGATGTTGACTGAAGGAAGACTAATCCCTACTTGTCCGTATGTTTCAACAATGTCAAGCGCTCTCAAAACGTTCATTAACTCCTCTACCATAACCTTGTTGTACACAATCCGTGTTGGACGCAACTGGATTTCAACGACAAAGTCACTTGTCGTCTTTTCATCTTCTTTTTCGCTGGTCAATTTGATCTCAAACAGTTTTTCAGCCTTGTTTGTAGCTTGGAAAATGTTTGGATACTTCTTGTCAGTCGTGCTTTTGACGAGAAAATCGCCAACTACACCATTTGCAGTGAACCCAATCGTTTTCTTCTCAACACTACATACCACTCCACAAATCTCAGAACTCACAAACGCATCAGCGCTGCCTTTCCCAAACAACCCAAGACACACTTTATTGATCTCTACACTGAACAACAGTTGTTTCAACTTCTTCGTATCGATAAAGTCTTCGTCATCAGAAGCCCCAAGAAAGGTGTGGATGTCTTCCGATAACTGTGAATTGACTTCTGCAGAATACCCCATCCAGCTCCATATCCCATTTGTATTCTTCTTTGCTTCGTCAGTCTCCGTCTTTGCATAATTCCGCAAGTAAATGATTTCCTTTACCGACAAGTCTTTCTCCAATTCTGCAAATCGTTGTTTGTCCGTCTCTGTTGGTGTGTCATTAAGAACACGAGTGTAGATGTCAGTGTATTCTTGGCGCTCCGTCTTACGCTTCTTCTTGTATTCGTCACTCTCTTTATATCTCTTCTTCCGCACTTCAGCTAAAATACTCTCCTTTGCAAAGACCCACCATTTCTTGGCAGTCTCCGCACTAACCGCCTCGCTTGGGCGGAGGATATTTCGTGTGCTTTGACTACACTTCCCTTCAAACAATTTCTGTTGCTGCATAAGACTCTTAGCATCAATGAGAACGTCTTGTGTCACATTCACTTTGATCACTTCGAGAAGTACTTTGGCCAAAACAGGGAAGTCCTCGTCTTTGTCTGATAACGTCAGTTTCATTTTTGTAGTCAAGTCTTCGAGGATCGAGCTTTTAGGAAGTGACGTCTTCAAGTCATCGAATTTGTCTTCTTTTGTCTGGCAATGATACACACGCATCTTCACAACTTCAGCAATTTTGTAATTCACACCAGTCGCATCAATCACAAACGTCGAATTCCACTTCTCGTCTGTGGAATACAATTTGATTGATTCTATAGAAGTCCCTATTGCATATCGTAATCCAGTCCACGTGTTAACTGCTTCATATCGCACATGAATGTTACTCATGTCGATCTGCATGTTGTTCAATATCTTTGTGAACAGTCGTTGTGTCATAGTGCTTTTGTCTGAACTAATCTCATAGTTACGAAGTTGCCTCTGCTTCGACGCTTGTTCTTCATCTTCAAGTTGTGACGCTACTACACTTGCATCGACGCTGTAATCAGTCGTCACAACTATAGTCACATCTTTAATTTGTACAACAACAGGCTGTGAGTTCAACTTATTCCATGGAAGGTGGAGTGACATTTTCCCAACCGTTCCCTTGATAACTTTGAGAGGGACACCAACAAGAAGGTAGCTGAAAGCGTTTTCGTTGATCACAAGATTCTCCAAAGTGACATCCCCGGCCCACAAAGAAACTTGCAAGTTCTGTGAGTTAAGTCCGCTGATATACTTTCCAAAGTATCGCATCAAAAGGTCCGAGACTATTGACTCAAACATTATACTCTACTTATTTAGAGTTCATCTCATTGTGTTATAAGTATACTAACTAGTTCTCCAACTAGTAATTTACTATAAAACGGTAGTATTGAATCGACAAATAAGTCACAAGAATTAATAATTTCTAATTAAATAATGATTAAAAAGTATTAATTAATAGAAAAAGAAGAAATAGACTCAAAAAAGTAATGGAAGAAGAAAAGAGGAAGATCAAATACATATTGGGGTTGGAGGGAAGCGCAAACAAATTGGGCGTAGGCATTGTGACCTCGACCGGAGAAGTCTTAAGTAATATCAGAGATAGTTACTATGCGCCGATCGGACAAGGTTTTCTGCCAAGACAACTTGCTGAACATCACAGAACTCATATCATCCGCCTCATCAAAGAAGCACTCACAAAAGCGAAGTTACAGAAAGAGGATATCGACCTTATTGCATACACAAAAGGACCAGGAATAGCGGCACCACTCATGATATGTGCTGTTGTAGCAAGAACGTTGTCTCTTTTGTGGCACAAACCAATTGTCGGAGTCAATCACTGTGTTGCTCATATTGAAATGGGGATGTTGGCGACTGGTGCGAAGCACCCCGTTTGTTTATATGTGTCTGGGAGTAACACGCAGGTCATTGCCTTTTCGTTGGGGAAGTATCGTATCTTTGGCGAGACTATTGACATAGCTGTTGGGAATTGTCTTGATAGATTTGCACGTATTATGATGATACCAAATGAGCCCGCACCTGGTTATAACATCGAACAGTTAGCTAAAAAAGGTAAGAAGTTAGTGACGTTACCATACTCTGTGAAAGGGATGGACATCTCACTGACTGGGTTATTAACTTCAATTGAAACGTTAGCAAACAAAAAAGAAGGGGTAGAGGACTTATGTTTTTCGTTACAAGAAACACTCTTTGCAATGCTTGTCGAAGTGACTGAAAGAGCAATGAGTCAATGTGCTGCAACTGAAGTCCTTGTGGTCGGTGGTGTTGGGTGTAATGTGCGACTTCAAAACATGTTAGAGTTGATGGCAAAGGATAGAGGTGCAATTCTGGGAGCAATGGACGAGAGGTATTGCATCGATAATGGAACTATGATCGCGTGGACCGGATACTTAATGGCCAAAAATGGATATTCAACACCACTCAGCGAGACCACAGTGCATCAACGGTTTAGGACTGATGAAGTGGATGTGACTTGGAGGTGATTTTATTCTTTGTTTTCGAGATGATCTGTAAAAGTTTACAATTTGTAGATTTGCGTCAAATTGATTTTAATTTTTATTATTTAAAAAGTTTTGGGTTTCTATTTTTATTTTGTGATTTTTTTGTACTAAAAGTCCATTTTTGTGGGATTATTCGGGTCTTGTAACGAACTATTTTGTGTTATGCCATAAATACACACAATACATTTTAAACGTTTACCCAAAAAGTAAGAAAAGGAAAAACACAAATAAGTTTTTGGAACAATAATAGTATATGACATTTTATAATTCTAATAAAAATAAACCATTATTTTAAAATTTGTCAAGTCATCTCTGTCATAAAATAAAAATTCTTTTTGTTTTTAAAGGAAAAAGCGACTGTCAAACTTCAAACCTTTAGTCATTAAAAGAGTGTTATTATGTTACCACGTATTCAATTCTTTTTGGTAACAACATAACAATTAACGGTGTGGTGGAGTTTGGAAATAATTGGTTTGCAAACTGATAATTGTCCCGAAAAAAACGATTAAAAATTACTTTTTATAATTTGAATATTCAAATATGGGTATTTCTTGCTAGCCAATCCGGCAAAAAGTTCCGACAAATTTTTTAATTATAGCTAGAAAGAGTAACCCTACTTTTTTCTTCTAATTTCCCGATAATATAGAAAAGAGTTGATAAAAGAAATACAAAACAGTGGTGTTCTGAACTGTATTTTTTCTTTGATCTTCCCGGTCTTTTCCAATACTTCAATATCTAACAATAAGCGACTTGGAATTAAAGCGGGCAACTCCGCCTCTTTTTTGCGAAATAAAACGACTTTGTTTCAGTAGCTCAAATAATCGACTTAGGCTTTATTTCCCGAGTTGTGGAGCATTTTGAAAAGAAAGACAAGAGTAACAAAGGAGTGACCAATTCAAAAATAGAGAAATACCCAATACCTGAAATATAAAGAACTTGTTTCCTCATACACGCAATGAGCAGTTCCAACGAAGAGTTTCAAGTCTTTGATGTCACGCCAGACCCCGATCTCCTATCGCGAAAGAATCAGAAACCAGAGGAGAAGGGTTCTGTCTCCATCAGAAAACTGTATAGATACATCAATTGGTTTGATGGGTTAATGTTGTTGTTGGGGTTATGTGGATCACTTGCTGCTGGTATATTACAGCCGATGATGATGCTTGTTATGGGAGATATGATAGATGCCTTCCAAGGAGATGGTTCGATGGACGCGTCTTTGTTACCCCAAATCCCTTTGTTGCCACTTTCTCAGCAATATGTGATCAACCAACAAATATTTGAGATGGTCGAAAGCACTGTGCACACGTTGGTACTGAAAATGTTGTACTTTGGTCTTGGTAACATGGCTGCTGGATTTTTGCAGTCGTTCTGTTTCTTTGTGTTATCGCAAAGACAGTCAATCAAAATCAGAATTCTTTACTTCACGGCATTGATGAGACAAGACATGGGATGGTACGACCATCAAGAATCCGGTGAATTGACATCAAAAATCGCGTCCGACGTCCAAGAAATCGAAGATGGAATGTCGCAGAAATTTGGAATGATATTCCAGACACTTGCTGCGTTCATTAGTGGGTACGCACTTGGTTTTGCCAAGTCCTGGGATTTGACATTAGTCTTATTATGTTCAGCTCCATTCATGATGGGTGCCATGTTCTTCCTTGGTGTCACTGCTACCATTATGACTTCTAAAGGGTCTGGTGCCACTGGAAAGGCTGGTGCTATTGCAGAAGAGACGATTGGTAATATGAGAACGGTGCATTCACTAAGTCAAGAAAAGTCGTTCTGTGCCGCGTACGATGCAAATATAAACAAAGCTGGAAGGTTCCATGTGATCAGAGGACTTGCGGTAGGAATTGGGTTTGGAGCGATGATGTTTGTGATGATGTGTTCTCTAGCTCTTGGTTCGTGGTATGGGTCATTAGTAATTCAAGGAAAAGGAGGGAGCCACAATGGTTCACCAGGGACTGGTTTGTTATTTATAATATTTTATAATATTGAATTATTACTTAATACTTATAGTTAATAATAGATCAATAATAATTAAATTCAACGAAACTCATCAACAGTGATGGTGGTGTTCATGGCAGTTTTAATGGCTACACAAGTTTGTTAAATCAATTTCATAAGAATTTAAAAAGTGACAAACAGTCATTGGCGATGATTGCAATTCCTCTGAATGTATTGTCCACTGCAAGAGGTGCAGCGTTTAGAATTTACAATACCATTGACAGAATTCCGGATATAGATGCTACGACAAATGTTGGGTTAAAGCCTGAAGTGTGCAATGGGAATATTACACTCGAAGATGTTCAATTTAGATATCCAACGCGACCAACTAAACAGATATTGGGAGGACTCGACTTATCAATTCCGAATGGAAATACTATAGCTTTAGTAGGAGCGTCTGGATGTGGGAAGAGCACAACTATTCAATTAGTCCAACGGTTGTACGACCCCGTTGGTGGGTCTGTTAAGTTAGACGGGAATGATCTCCGCAGTTTGAATTTGAAATGGTTACGAAATCAAATTGGATTAGTCGGGCAAGAACCCGTCTTGTTTGCTTGTACGATTAAACAAAACATTTTGCTTGGAGCGAAGGATGATGAAACCCCGACAGAGGACGATGTGATTGAGTGCGCTAAAATGGCGAATGCGCACGACTTTATTATGCACTTGCCTGACAAATATGACACGTTAGTGGGAGAAAAGGGTGCATCCCTTTCTGGAGGACAGAAGCAGCGAATTGCGATAGCAAGAGCATTGATTCGTCGACCGAAGATCTTATTACTTGATGAGGCAACAAGTGCACTTGACACTCAATCGGAGAAAATAGTCCAACAAGCTCTTGAGAAAGCATCTGAAGGAAGAACGACTATCGTTGTGGCTCATCGACTTACCACCGTCAAAAATGCGAGTAGAATTTGTGTGTTCCATCAAGGCGAAATTATCGAGTCGGGGACCCACCAAGAGTTAATGGATCTCAAAGGAACTTACTATGGATTGGTCAAAAGACAATCAATGGAAGAAGAAGTCGACCAAGACCAAGTGGAAGAAGACCTCAAGAAGTTCAGAGAAGAAGAAAACAAAGAAGCTGAGACGATGATGTTGCACAAGGAGAATACTGTTACTATGGAGCCTGCAAATATTGTTGAAGAGTTAGAAAGTGACTATAACAATGAAGTCAAACATCTGAAGAAATCGAATCAATTTGCGCTATGGAGAACGTTATGGGACAACTTCTCGCATGAGTATATAATGTGTACGTTAGGTCTTATAGGTGGTATTGGTGGAGGTGCCATCTTCCCGTTCTTCACATTGAAGTTCATTGATATTATTATGGTGTTGATGGTATTGAGTCCATCAGTTCCTATTACAGACGAACAACAGCACACCATCTTTAAGACGTGTATGATCATTATTGGTATTGGAGCCGGTGCGTTCTGTGCATTCTTCTTGTATATTGGGTTGATGCTGTCAGCTGGAGAAAAGATGTTGACCCGAATGCGACGTAATTTCTACAAAGCAATTATTCGACAAGACGTCTCGTGGTTTGATCGAAAGGAAAACATGGTAGGCGCAGTCACTACACGGCTTTCCGCTGATCCGACAACAGTCAAAGGTATTTCAGGGGAGAGAGTTGGGAATGTTATTCAACTTCTTTCGACGTGTGGATTTGCTCTTGGCATTGCGTTTTATTATGAATGGAAGACGGCTTTATGTATTTTGGCGGTCACCCCTGTGTTGATGGTGATTGTGTTCATTAACGGGAAATTGAACAAACAGCAATCGTCGCCGGCAACTATTGCATATGAGAAGTCTGGGATTACTTTGGTTGAAGCTGTCGAGTCGGTGAGAACTATTCATACCTTAACAAAAGAGCCATATTTCATTAAGAAGTATGTCAGCGACTTACATAAACCATTGATTGGGATCTATAAGTGGGGACCATCTCTTGCGATCACACAAGCGTTGAACAACTTGGTTACATTCTGTATCAACTCATATGGATTTTACATTGGTGTAGTCATCTTGAAGAAGAACTTGAATTTCCAGGTGCCATTTATGGAGTATTATGTTGCTTTTATGGACGGGTTCATGCGGATGCAGAAGGCGATGATGTCTGTAGTCTTTGCGGCACAAAGTGTCGGGAACTTTGGAACGATAGTACCGGATATTGGAAAGGCGATAGAAGCTGCGAAGAAAACGTTTGATGTCATCGATCGAGTGCCTAAGATAGACGTGTACAATGAAACGGGAGATATATTTGAAGGAGTTGAAGGGGACGTTGAGTTCAAAGACATTTGTTTCCGATATCCGTCGCGTCCGGAGAACTCTGTTTTGAAGGGGATTTCATTCAAAGCTGAGAAAGGAAAGACTGTTGCATTGGTAGGTGCATCTGGGTGTGGGAAGAGTACTTCTGTCCAATTGATTGAACGATTCTATGACCCAACACATGGAGAAGTCTTGTTGGACGGACATAATGTGAAAGGATTAAACATCCAATTCCTTAGAAACCAAATTGGGATGGTCGGACAAGAGCCAGTGCTCTTTGCTGAGACCGTGATGGAAAATATTAAAAGAGGCATTCCAAAAGGAATGGAAGTCACTAATGATGATATATATGCCGCAGCAAAAATGGCGAACGCGCACGATTTTATTAGTGCGATGCCAGAGGGGTATAACACAGAAGTCGGAGATAGAGGAAGTCAGATGTCTGGAGGACAGAAACAACGAATTGCAATCGCAAGAGCGTTAATCAGAAATCCAAAGGTCTTGTTACTTGATGAGGCAACAAGTGCACTTGACTCTGAGTCAGAAAAAATTGTACAAGACGCTTTGGATAAAGCATCGAAGGGAAGGACAACTATTGTCATTGCTCACCGATTGTCAACTATTCAGGGCGCAGATCAGATTTGTGTTATTATGAGAGGAAAAATTGCTGAGAGAGGAACGCACGAGGAGTTGTTGAAGTTGAAAGGATTCTACTATACTCTCGCCATGCAACAGTTCGGAAGTGTTTAACTCAGTGTTTAGTTTTTTACATAGTTGTAAATACTATTACTTGTTACTATTAATAAGTATAATAATTTATACTATCACTTTATTAATATGTTAAAATTTACTATAATTTTAATTTTCGTTGAAATTAATAGTTAAAACAATAGAAAAAAAAAACAAATTTCATTTTAATAGTTTATGAAATTAGAAAAAAATATTAACTGTCTCTTTTTTGAAAAGTTTATTTTTTAAAAAAGAGACAGTTATTTTTAATAATTACTTATTAAAAAAAGTAATTATTAAAAAAAATATACAATTAAAATTAAATTATTATTAATAGTAAAAAACACTTCAAATTATAAATAGATAGATAATTGTAAATTTAAAAAAACATTAACAACGATAATTGAAGTTTTTTTTGAAAAAAAAAAGATTGATTCCTGAATTATAGTATTATTATTTATTATTTATTACAAGATCCACAAACTAAAGGCGAAGTTATTTGAAAAGTTATAATACCAATTGGAAGAATTGTTTTTTTTTCTTCTGTATTAAATAGCAAAGAAATGGGTTTTTAAAGATAAATTGCCACGTTTTTGCTGTACTTTTTAAATAATAAAGACCCGAAGAAACTTCAGTTCCAATTATTATTATATTCCTAAAAAATGACATGGGACAACACTGTTGATTGTTTAAGAAAATTCGTTGCATTTTGTTGCTCTTTTTAGCTTTTTTTAATCGACGAATATTAGAGAGCTCAATATGTATTTTATTGGTAATGTTGCTCTTATTCTTTAGTTCAGTTTATTAATAATGCGAATTGGACTATAAAAGAAGAACTGAATTGGTTTTTTATTCAATGGGCGATATCACACTCGGCTGTCTCCTCCTTTGCGTTCTCTCGTTCTTCTTGCCACCATTGGCCGTCTTCTTCAAGGTCGCTTGTGGTCTCCATTTCTGGATCAACATCATCCTCACTATATTCTTCTGGGTCCCGGGAGTATTGCATGCCTTATATGTAGTAGTCGCCCTTTAAAGCAACCCTCAATGATTTAATTTCATGGTTCGTGAGTTTATTTTATTCATTTATTATGCGATTGGGACGAATAAACTATATAAAGTCGGATTTTTAATTAACGATGGAAAAAATTAACTATATATTTAGTTTTTTAATTATAATAAATAGCTTTTTTTTCTTTTTTTTTCGAAATATTATTTTTTTTGTTTTATTTTTAAATTATTTTACTTTTTAACCACATTATACATCCAAAAAAAGAAAGCAAGAAATGTGGAGTTTGTAATTTTTTCTCTGGTTAATTTCCGAGTCATATCAACACAACCGGCAAACCATTTAATACAGTCTGTCTTTTAACGTTATCTGGTCTCAAACGTTATCTGGTGCCTTTTGGACAATAAAAAATGGAATAATTCGGGGAGCAGTCCCAAAAATCCATCGCAATTGTTTCGGGTTTTTTCACGCTTTACCTAATGCCTGATGTTTAGACAAAAATGAAGCTATTTTTTGTCCACCAGATAACGTTGAAAGACTGACTCTTCAGTTAATTACAGAAGTGTCATTGTTATAAGGCGATTAATAGGTGAAACCGATTGATTTGAAAAGCAAAGAAAACGACTGACAACCAGCATTTCTTTGAGAATGTCAAATGGTAAAAATTAATAAGAAATTTACTATTTATTTATGGTTTTTAATTAGCGATGGTCGATACTATATATTATAATATAAAAAAACTAATATAGTAAATTTCCTTGTTGTATTTTTGGAATATCATTAATTAGAAATCAGACTTTATACTTTTATAAATAAACGATTTAATAGTTATTTATTATTTATATAATATTAAATAGTTATTTATTTACTACTCTCTCAATTGTTATTGTTAAAACAGTTTCTAATAAAAATAATAATAAATATATCATTCATTATTACTAATATAATTATATTAGTGATTATATTAATAATAATATATTATTATTATAGTCGGGTGATAAAGGGGGTTAATTTGGGACAGAAGTAGTTAATTTGAGTAAAAAACTATAAAATATAATTTATTTAACCATAAAAGTATTAGAAGGGTTTTTTCAATTAACTACTTTGAAAATAATAAAAGAAAACCATAACTTTCTATTTTTGATATTTTTCAATCTTTGAAAACAATGGAAGAAGAAGAGAAAGGAACCCTTGATGAAATAACCACAGGCAATCAACATAAAAAAGCAATTCAAATACAAGAAACCAGTTTAAAAACTGTATTTCAATATATATTCACGATGTATATGGTTAAAATGCCAGAGTTTAATGAATTAACAACAGTGTCAATTTTTGAAAGTGTCAGGGAATCACTGAAAAATCATCATTTGTTATTTCAATCTTTCAATCTTTCGTTGTTGAACCATTTCCATTGAGAAAAGATAAGAGAAAGACCATTTTAACATAAAAACAATTGGAGTTGAAAAAGAGCAGAAAAGAAATGAAACAAAGGAAAAAACAAAGGAAAAATTCTTTAACAAAACAAGTTTCAGACAAACCATAAAAAGTGCTGCGTTTTAGACTTCCACATTTTTTAAGTGAACAAATTGAGGTGTTTTTGTTTATTTTTGAAATAGAAATTTATAATTATTCAATTTATAATCATTTTAAATAAAAAACGATAATTTATATTATTATTTTAATTTTATGTTTATTTTGACCTTTAAATAGATTTTTTAAAAATTATAGTTTCAAAATTATATTTATCAAAATTAACTACCTTTGTCCCTTTTTAATGCCATTTATCCCCCGACTATAGATAATATTATAACATTGATATAATTATAACTAAATTTTTTATATTTAAACCAAATTCAAAGGTATTTATTAATACTAGAAGTTTACTATTTAGAATAACATTCAAAACAAATGGTGCCGAAAATTTGATGTGATCTTTTTAAAAATAATTTTTTATGGCTGGGCAGGTCACTCTCAAAATTCTTGTCCTCGGAGATAGCTTTGTCGGAAAGACAAGTTTGATCAACCAATTTGTTAACCGGAAATATTCATGCGACTATAAATCGACGGTTGGCGTCGATCTCTCCACTCGACAAATTTCTATTGAAGACAAAATGGTGTGTTTAAATGTGTGGGACCCAAGCGGTACTGAGCGTTTTCGTTGTGTAAGCGACAACTTTTTCAGAGGGACTGACGGGTGTATTTTAGTCTGTTCTCTCACTTCGAAAGAATCATTTGAAGACCTCGCGAGTTGGAAAGATGAAATAGTCCAACGTACGTCCTCCTCGATACCCTTTGTAGCTGTTGCGAATAAGTCCGATGTTGATGAGATGGAATGGCAATTGACAACAACTCGTTTTGAGTCGTGGTGTGACCTCAACAACTTCCCTCACTTTTTAGTGAGTGCAAAAGATGCCACCAACGTCGAAAATGCGTTTGTTGAACTTTCCAAAACTGCGATGAATGCGACAAAGATCGACCCAACAATGTTTGTTTTCTATTCAACTCTCCTTACAAATGTGATGGTGTTATTATAATGAATATTTACGAATCAATATTTAATGGTAATGTTCAATTTATTAATTAAATTAATCAATTACTTTTGTTCTATTAAAATTAACTGAATTGATGAAATAGGGTTGTTTCCACAATCGATTTAAATCCAACCGAACAACAACAACACGACAAGAAATGCTGTTAAATTATAATACTTCATCACACTCTTCATAAGTTACTAGAAAACATCAAGGAAGTAATCAAGACCTTGGCCAAGTTCCCATATACTAATACTATAATTATATAATTCTGCGTAGTCTATTCGTTTTTTCAAGTAGAGCAGCGTCGGGTAATTCACTACACAATCTTGTGATATAAACGTGTGTTCCTCCTCTTCGTCGTGCCACTTGATCTGTCCATAAGACATCTTCAGCCAATCAAAATACGACTTTCTGTCGACGACGACTTTCCCTCTTCCATTACAAAAGGCATATCCATAGAAGTTAATGCCAATAGCGAATTGAGGTCCTTTTGCGCCAAGTGATTTCATTGCTTTGTCAATAAAGTCGATTGGCGCATTAAAAGTGTTTTTGTTCTGATTTGGATTGAAGTAGTCGTACGTCATCACGACGTACATCTTCACGTATTTCTTTGTAGCTTCAACTTCCTTATAAGTAAAATATGAGAATGGGTGGACTGCAATGATAATATCAAGCCCGTCAAGTTCTTTAAATAACAAAATGAGTTGGTCTGTTGCTTGTTTTCTGAAATGGGAATAAATAGAAAACACACCATCAACAACTAATCCTTTATAATTGTGTGCTTTGCAATGCTCTTTTATTAGTTTGCCAACAACATCAAGCGGTTGTTCAACTGATTCAAATGAATAACGCGGATACCCATCGATTTTAAGTTCATCATCTCCTCTTATTTTGTAATGCCCATCAATAAATGATACAGTATATAGGACAGGAGAAGCAATGTCAATTTTGTGCTTATTCTTCTCAAGTGCACTAAGACCATGAAGATTCCATGGTGTGACAAACCCTAATAAAGTGTTCTTAAAATGCTTTGGTGTTGTCTCTGTTATGTTGTATGATAAAATCTCTTCTTTATTTAACGACTTTTTGAGAAGTGGGTGAGATAATACCTGAAATAATAGATAAAATAGAATCATTCAGTAAATTTTTAAGTTCTTCTGTTTTGAGGTTTTAATTATAAGTTCTCTTTTTTAAAGTTCGGTTTGGCTATTTTTAACATTTTTTTCTTTTTCTAGATTTAAAAAACAAATTCTAAAATATAGTTTTTTATAGTAGAAATTGGAATACAAAATTTACTTATACAAAAAACATTTTTGAAAAAACCGAGTTTTTTCCTCATAAACGATTTTGATGTCATTATTTGTTTAAATCAATCGGATTGAAGGAGATTGTATAAGTATTCAAGATGATAAAATGACAATGTTACTGGAATGGGACAACTGATAAGAGCGAAAAAATGTTCGAAAAATTAAGACACATCAAAACGAGACTCTTGCCAAAACCCAAAAAAGAACTCAAAAATTTAAAAGACTAAAATGAGTAATATATCTATCGGATTTTCTCGAGACTGGACGACAGAATTTTTCGACCAGCGGGTTGCGTTCTTGGGGACAACAATAGTTGACCTTCAATCACAAGTCGTTCCACTGAACGACCAGCCACAGTGGTCGACTGTGGTCGACCAACTCAAATCGCAAATCGCAGAATGCGACTTAAAAAGTTTGTTGCTTCCGTTTTTGTAACAAAAACTAATTTCTAACAAATAGTGGAAGAGCTTGGAAGACTTCAAAAACGATACTTGTCAATCGATCTTGATGATTATGAACAAATTGGTAGGGACGTTGATGCTAAGACCAACGAAGTCAAATCCGTTTGTTTTTAAACAACATACGAAACAAAATTCCTCACAAATAGATGTTGAGAAAAATGCAAAATGGCGTCACACAATTTGCGCGATTTAAAGAGATTGACAATCCCACTGTCATCCAAAACGTTCAAATTAATCTTGCAGACGACGTCAACACGGTTGCAGAAAAGTTTAAACGACAAAACAAAGACTATCTCCTCAGTTTGTATTTATGACATATAGAAAACAAATTCTCTAACAAATAGAACTGAAACAACGAACTAAAAAGTTTGACGATTGTTTTTCGAATGGGGAGGATGAGGGAGTTTATTCATTTGGATTTGATGAAAAACAGGTTGGCATGCTGACGGAGTCGGAAGAGCTGGTGAATAGTCGAGTTGAGGAGATAAAAAAGATTGCTAAAACGGTTCAAGAACTTGCTGAAATGACAAGGGAACTCAACTCATTGGTTCATGAACAGGGCACCATTGTCGATCGTATTGATTACAATATTCAGCACACCGAAAAACACGTCGCAAAAGCGGTGCAGGAGATCAAACAGGCCGAAAAATACCAAAAAGCAACAAGAGTCAAAATCATTGTTTTGATCCTTTTGTTGCTCATTGTGGGAGGTGTGATTGTCCTCGTGCTGAAGGTTGCCCTGTAAACCCAATTGCACTTTTTAATTTTAGTTGTGTTGTTCTAAAGTTTTGTAACAAACATAATAAAACGATACAAAACTTTGAATAAGCCTCAGAGTGTGGGGAATATATGTTTACTTTCTTTGATCATCAACTGGACAACATCAAACATTCGTTTGTCTGTAGGTTTAATTGTGTCCCATGAAAGCGCAAGAGTAAAATATGAAGAGAGAGATTGTGTTGTGTGGTTCACTGAGTTTTCCGATAGTGTATTGAGTGACTGGAAAAATGCAGCAAGCAGCGCGCAAACCTCTTTCTCTATTGAGGAGAAGTAAATTTTGAGTTCTTGTATTTGTTCTGATTGTTCGTGTTTGAGAACGTCGAATAAGTCCTGTGTTTGTTGTATTAAAGGAGATGGAAGTGCTCTAAAGTAGTATTTTAGTAATTGGAAAGACAGTGAAAACGACGGGGGAGTTTTCAGTGAGTTGTTGTTAATAGCATTAATAGTGTCGAACAATTCATTACTTTCTGTTTCCAGATAAAAAGGTGCCTCGGTAGTACTCAAAACATCTAAACAAGTTTTGACAAAAGGAGGAAAAAGATGATGTGTTTTGATGTGATAGTCGTAAAGTGGACACAGAAAGACTTTTTGTGCATTAGTTGATGTCAAATATTCTTGAAACTTTTGGAGAAAAATCGACTTATTATCTTTGGACTTAAATATAATTTCCAAAATCTTTTTGGAAAAAGGCTTTGTCTCAACCAACATAACGCTTTTCGAATCGACGTCCTTTGGAGAGTTAAGCTCAAGAGAAAGGTAAATCATTTTGAAAAAAAGTGCTTGCGCATCTTCCGAAGATGACCAAAATTTTCCGTCTTTCTTTGGGCATTTTGTCAGCGCAACATCTGACTCTGTAATGTATATATTGTAACATGGAACTGTTGGAGGATTGTCTGTAAATGTCGGGTAAGAAAAATCGTATTGTGTTGTTGTGTATTCAACTCTGAATTGTTTTAGTGAGATTTTCGCAATAGGGGAGCTGTTTAGAAATGATTGCATCTGATTTTTCAATTTGGTGTAACAAGAAAAAGTTATCCAAGTTTTGTGACATTCGGAAGATAAATGTTTTTTTGAACAAAACTTTGTTGTTTCTTTATTATACTAATCACATTAGTTAAAAAACTAACATATGATAAAAAAGGGAATATTAAAAAAATAAATTGATATTAAAATATTTTATTTGTTAATAATTCAGGTAATTATAATTACTTAAAAACTACATATTTATTAAAATTATTAATAAATTGATACAAAATAATATAAAAAAGTTAGTTTTTCTTTAATTATTGGTAGTATATCTGTATTAACTCATTTCTTAACTTGTTATTTATTAGCTTATTATTTATAATATATCAATTGTAGTTTGATATTAAAATAACTTATTAATAATAATAATTGGTTATTTTTATTTTCTATATTATTTAAATATTTTTTTTCCAATTTGCAGTCCACATTTTTTGTTTTTTTTACAGTAGGAGGAAATATGGGGATGCTAGAAAAAGGAGGATGCTCGTAACTATTGGTTTATTTTAATTGAAAAATAATAAAATTACTATTTATTTTAATATAAATTATTAATCAAAGAATTAATAAAATGACAAAACCAAAATAAATTTATATTAATTATTTATTATTAATAATATTAAATTGATTAATATTTAGATTAGCAGCCCTTTTTTTTCAGCATCCCACTTTTTTCGTTAACTGTATAATAATATTTTTATTTTAATTTTTTTTGAATTTTTGAATTTTTAATTGTTTTTTAGTATTTTTAAAGTTGATTACTTAAATTCAAAAATAACTTTTCTAATCAAAAACACTTTATTATAAATTTAGAAAAATAGATTAAAAACGTCATTTTTTCCAATCAACTTCGATGTGAAGTATTTATATATTTATAATTTTAGTTTAAAATTTTTTAGACGGTTTGATCAAAAAAGTTGTTTATTATTGTATTGGCAAAACCTGAATACGACAAATAACAAACAACACTAAGCCCGATCTATCACATGTATTTACTGGAATAATTTCTCAACATTAAAAATATAACATTCTATCATCGGTTCAACAAAAACAAACTTTTTTTCTTGATAAAATACGATAAAATACACTAAAATAATTTGCTTTTTTTAATGAGCGGCGTTTGATCATTTTTGGTATTATTTGATGTAATAATTTCGTTACAAATACAAACAATTGAATAAAAGGCTATATTATCCTTAATTTACGGGAGAATTTCTTAATGAAAAAGGGTTTTAAAATGGTAATTGATTGGTTGTCTTTTTTTCTTATTTTTATTAGTTATTGGAATTGACTGATCTTGTTATTATACCACTGATTTGTCTTTTCTTATGTAATATTACCGGCAAAATCAGTTTCAATGGAAACAATCACAAATAATGAAAGAAAAACGAATAACGAAAAACACCCATTATGTAGATTCATTTAGGTGCAAAATACTTTTTATTATACTTTTATAATGAAAGTGGACAGTTGTATTTTCCAAAAATACCTTTTTTCTCTATAAATACATTCGAAATTAGTAAAGACCCACAACAAACAAATCGATTTGTACAGCAAAAGTTATACACAAAACGGGAAGTATAACTTTCATTAAATTTTTATCATTGTGGAAAAAAAGAAATTCAAACTGAAAAGTATTTTTTATGTTCACTTTGGAACTTGGCCAATTCGTTTGGGCTTCGTTCAATTTTTTGATGATCTTGTTGACTGCGTTTTCTGTTTCTTCAACGTTGACAAACCACATTCCCTCGTCTTCGTCAAATTGTTTAATCAATGGATGTTTGTCGGAGTGTATTTCTACAAACGAATGTACCCAATGCAAAGAACCAGCCTATGCCTTCGATTGTCATAGTTGTGGTGATGGGTTTTATATGGACGGATTTATGAATTGTGTCGCTTATTCCGCCTCAGACATCAATAGTTGCAACGACTCAATCAACGACATCACTATCACCACACCCAGAAATTTGGTTTTAAACGCATCACAATCGACCGCAATGGAAGTAATAGTTTTGCTTCAGGACTTTAGACTCACGCGGGACGACTGTTTTGCAGTTGTCGATCCCTCAAACCCATATACTAATGGCATTTGGTTTTCGTTGGATGTTGAAGATGAGGGGTATTACGTCTTTGAAACCGACAATGTATACACATTACCACTTATTAATTATTATCATGCACAACAATTGCACACTGGGTATGATTCAAGTCTCTCGATCACGAATTACTGTCAAAAGGATGCGACATTGGAGCCTTCATTGTGTTATGGTGAGAATAGTGCATTAGATGACTATGTACTCTCTGCTTCATTGATACTCAAAATGAACACCGGAAAGTATTTCCTTCAACTCTTTGGATCGTTTGGGAATATGCCTGATGGTGACGTCAAATTGTATATTCGGAAAATTGTCCACCCGTGTAGTACTCGCTACATCCAATTGAACTGGAACGACATCTCAAAAACGCCGATTAAGTATGATATTGGGCACAACTCATTTGTTAAAAGTTCATCGATTTGTGTGCTTCGACAAGAACTGGGGACTTGGTTTTTTCTTAATGGGACAAATAACACGTTGTATATCACAACTTTGGAAGACGGCAATTTGAGCGTTAACACTTTTATACATTTAGTGGAAGTCGAGAACACTGTTGATCCACAAAACGTCGATTGCGACAAATTACCAGCAAAGTGCAAACAACTTTCGGACCCAGGGAAAGAGGTCCATGCGTCAATGGTTGCGTCTTTAAACCCTAACAAAAATTACTTCATTTTTGTGTCCTCGATGGTGCACCATCCCTTTCCCGTTTATTTTTCAACGATTTGTCACGACAACTGCGTCCATGGAATAGCATGTTCGACTAATGAGAAAGGGTGTGTCTGTAACACGGGATATATCAAAAGGGATGGGGTCTGCACTTTATGTGGGAATGGGGTGGTCGACGTTGGAGAGGAGTGCGATATATCAAATTCCGATGATGACTATTTCTGCGACATATCGACGTGTTTCTGCAAATACCCAACAAAGCCGGTGAAGATCAATAACGTTACAAAATGTGCGTTGTTGACGTGTGGGAATAATCGAGTTGATGACTATGAAGAGTGTGATGGAGGTGTTGGGTGTTTGTTTTGTCATTGTGTTGCTGGCTATCTTCCTTATGCATCCCCTAGAAGAGGGTGTTTGCGTGAGACGTGTGGTAATAAGCATTTGGATGAAGGAGAAGAGGTTTGTTATTCTTAATAAGAACACCACATACTCACAAGAAGTGTGACAGTGATATAGGGAGTGGATGTGTTGAATGTGAATGTCAACCTGGATGGTATGCGACGAGTTTAGAAACATGTAGGACGTACTCTACGGGCCATTTAACGTTATATATACTTGTTCCTGGTGTGTTGTTATACACACTGTTATATATAATAGTGTTGATTGTTGGATGGTCTGAGCACAAACGACTTCTAACGAAACTGCGATTTGAATACAATGAACAGATGAACGTCTTTGTGAATTGTATTGTGCCGTTTGAACCGGCATTTTGCTACCCGTTGAATATCCCCAATGAATTTTTTAATATCCAACCGACAGAAATCAATTTGTCTGATGAATACTCGTCGCCGGAAGTCGATAAGATCGAAGAGACGCAGTGTGTCATTACAAATTATTCTGAAACGGAAAGTATGAGTTTCTTATTCCACGCGATTTCAAACAAAAAGTATGACATCCGGTTCACCCCCTTTCGTGGGGTCATTCGCCCGAAAAGCGAAAAGGACGTGAAAATTGAAATAATAGTGCACTGCACCACTATAGCACATGAAGATGTCAATGTCACAGTGCATTATTCTCATTTCAAGAAGTTGATGAAAGGGGAGTTACAAAAGCAGAAGAAAGTGCCTCATAAAGTCGCGAAGTCTGACATGCGTTCGAGTAAATCGGCGAAGTATATGAAGAGTTCATATTCCACTGGGTCGTTACAGAACACTGCATCATCAGAGGAGAATAGACCCGACTATACCAAAGCTAAAAAGTTCAGTACGAGTCTCTCGTTCATCATTCGGAGTCGACTCTCTCCTAAACTTGATTTGGGAGAAATCCATTTAGATCAGTCACCGATTGGACAAGGAAGTTTTGGAATAGTGTACCATGGCGTTTACAGAAAGCAGGATGTAGCAGTCAAAGTCCTCAAAACGGACATCTGTAACATCAAAGAATTAACACCGAAATTTCAAGAAGAAGTTGCATTACTCGAGAAATTGCGGTCACAGTATATAGTCTCCTTTATTGGTGTCTGTGTTGATGATGAATCGATTTGCGTTGTTATGGAATACTGCCCGATGGGGTCTTTGAAAACATATTTGAGGTCGGTCCCAACAAAACCATTACTCCGTCTTAGGTTTTGTCAGGACGTTGCACGTGGGATGTTATACCTCCACGACAATAATGTCATCCATCGGGATTTAAAGCCCGACAATTGTTTGGTGATCTCCGAGAATCCTAATGAGGGTGTAGTGGTCAAAGTCACTGATTTTGGGACGTCAAAAAATATCATAGAAACGGCTAATTTGGTCGATGGCAATGATGTTGGAACCCCTATGTTTATGCCCCCCGAGTTACGATTGGACGGCGTTATTAAGTTGAAGTCGGATGTGTTCTCATATGCAATTTGTATGTTAGAAATCTGGTTGTGTCGGTCCCCATATAATGTTGAGGAATTTGAAACCCCGGAAAGTATCTATCAATTTGTATTACAAGGTCATCGACTCAAAATACCAAGGGAATGCCCTTATAGAAAACTGATCAAAAAGTGTTGGCAACGAAAAGTCGACGCCCGGCCATCGTTCAAGGAAATCGACGAATACTTTATTAGGCTCATTCAAAATGAAAGAGTCAAAATGGCAACCCCATGTTTGCAAATTAACACCCCAAGCGAATTTGGGTGCGAGGAGAATGAAAGCCAAATCTCCTTGTTTTGATTGTGTTTAGTTATGTAAATTTGTGTTTTTTGTTTTGTTATTTCATACCATTTAAATACCATTTGATGGAGTAGGAATAACATTAACAATAACATTTTACAATTTTTTATTCGTTTCAAATGAAAAACTCAAAGTTGAGATTTTTGTTGTATTTATAATTTTTTTTTTGATAAATTATTTTATATGATTCCAATTATTTAAACAAAAATCAATTATTTTTTGTTAACAAGACAATGTATTGATTGACTCAAGTGTTTTTATAGAAATTAAACTGGTATTTGTTGAGTTTAAAAATAATTTAAATCAAAAAGAATGAAAAAAATTTATAAAAAACGAAAAACGAACAAAATGGTTTGTTTTACTGTTAATGATATTTTCCTGAATACAAGCGGTTAAAACACGCTTTATTTTTTGAAAAGCTAATAAAACCCTAAAAAATACAATCCAAGTGTATTAATTATATAGTAAATTGTAGTTTATTTTATTATAGACGAGTGATTAATGACAAATATTTAAACTCGACAGAATCTAGCTATATTTAAATCTGGAATATCATTCAATCAAACACTGGCACAACACAAAAGACATTAATTGTTTGTTTTATAGACGAATAACGAATGGCTAATGTGTAGAGAAATATTTCTAGCAAGGAATCTGAGTCGACATTGAGTTTGTTTAAGTGTCATGGGTACGTCCCTGCTTGAGCACTCATTGTTGAAACTCCACTCACCTCTACGTTACCTTACTTCTTTGAAAGTAAGAAGAGATATCAACCAAGTCATGACGGTGAATGATCGACATTGTGAAGCAAAAGGTGTCATGGATTCGTTCCTGCCTTTTATCCTTTGTTGAGATCATTAGAGAGTTAGTCGACAAGTCCTCTATCAAGTGTCATGGGCTAGTTCCCTGCTTGATAAGACTTGTTGAGACTATACTTCTCGTGCCAACTATTATGTGTCCAATCCACTATGTATTCTTTGCGTTGTAAATTCATTGTGTTGATTTCTTCTTCAGTTTAGTTCATTATAGTATATTATAGTTCATTATAGTTTATTTTCTAATTTAATGCAAATTTTTAAGTTATAAAAAAATAAACTATTTAATGAACCATATGAAGGACAAACTTCCTGCCAATAAAAGAAGCAAGAAAATTCAATTAGATCACATCGAAATGCCATTATCAAGAGCCTGGAATTTATCATAGAAATATGTGAAAAAGGTTCCTTTCAACGAGAACGCCTCTTTGACAACCCCAGACATGTACCCAGCGGCTTGAGTCACGTTGCTGTCTGGATTAAATCGTTTGATAAGATTCTGCAAGGAATTTGGTTTGAAGACATTCATCTTCGTGTCGAGCATCAACTCGACTAAAGTGACGATGGACTGATAATAATCTCTGAGTGCTAAAAACGACTTGACTGCTTGTTCCATAAACCAGATGAATTGTTCTGCAATGGGAGACCCTCCCATTATAGATATCATTTCTTCTGTCAATTTGAATGGCGACTTTTCAATACCCAAGTCGCCGCCGGGCGATCGATCAAACATGAATCCAAAGTCGATATGGATCAAGTGACCTTCATCATCTATCAAAATGTTTCCATTGTGTCTGTCTTTGATTTGTAATATATACGAAACTATTGAATACGCCGACATACTTCTAATAAAGTTAGCTCGGGCAGAGTAAAAGGCTTCAGTTTTTCGACCACCATATTTGGCAAGGAAGTACTATGAGTTATATTATATTATACTTTATAATATATTTTATATTCTTTTACTATTTAAAACGATTTACTAGAAATATGAAGAACAAACCGTGTACATGTCACCTTCACACTTCTCACCAATTTGATCTCGCGACATCGAATTTTGAACGACTTCAATGATACCACAGTCTGGTCCTGTTGCAATGATTCGATATGGACACAAATAAATATTAAGACCAGAATGCTTGTTAATTCGATCGAAAAGCTCGATGAGTTGAACTGCCAACATATCAGACCTAATATCATCGCCAGCCTTGAAGATGATTGGAAGTGGGGATTCAACGCCAGTATATCTCTCTTTCACTCTCATATTGACTAAAATGGGGACTTTAGCTGCACTTCTCAAACATGCACAGCCTTGGTTTGATACAGATGACACCATGGCGTTCGGATTTGTTGGGACGTACAAGTCACTTCTGTCAACTTGCAGTTCGCCGAGTTTCTCCTTCAATTGTGCGAGTCTTTGGTCGCGATTTTCAATTGGGATGAGTCCAGCGGAGATCGTTGTGAATTTTTCAAAGAAGCCGCGCTCCGCCTTGAATAAGGACATCTCCTTCTCGTCATAATTTTCCACTATCTTCTTACTGATCTCTTTCAACTTCGCAACAAATGTGGGGTCTTGTTTGACAGTCATTGTAGTTGATTCAGTGGAGTATGTATCACAATTCCATATCAATTGATGAGCAATCAATTGATATTTCTTCCCCATTCGGATGATGAAAGGCTCCACAATACCCAAATTGTCATATCTTAATGACTGTACCAATTGTGGGACATAGTATAACACCGTATGTTCATCAAATGTATCCAACACGCGAAGTGCATATAACGTCACAAATGGATTCGCTTTGAAGTCTTTCTTCAGTAAATTAAGCGCATGAGGTGGGTCTGTACTCTCCCAGTACAGTAATTGGTTCAGTTGAGGAATATTTTGTTCGATGTGTTCCGGTGTTGCAATGAAGACATGGGCTTGTGGGTTATTCAACAATTTCGTTGGTTCAGCAAGAATTTGTTGTGTGACCAATTTGAAGTTCGCGCTCGTAGTAAATCTGTTATAATATCCAACAACTAAATTTGGTGCATAATACCACGCAAGTAAGACTAAGTCCTTTGGGCGTCTTCTATACTCTTTAGGTATTGAAGAGTCAATGTAAAGTCTTTGATTCGGAAATTGCTTTGAAATGATATTCAATGGGTTGTTCCACACAGCTATTCGTTCTACTTCATTACCAACAAATGGGATGAGTAACATAGCTTTCTGTTTCATATCCTCAACTTGGTCTTCTGTAATATTATATTTCCGATCCCGACTTTGACTCAACAACGCTATTAACACCGTGTTGAACGATACCAAAGTATTGACATCATGTTCCGCTTGCATTCTACAACATTCAAACCACTCCGGCTTCGACTCAAACCACTCCAACCCGACATTTTCAATGTCTTGGATCATCCCCATATAATGGATCTTTTCTTTCTGACTCAATTGAATCACTTTCAACCCAAGTAACAATAACATGAACCGAGTACCTACAGAACTCGGCTCCGGGGTCATCTTCGCCTTCAAAGACTCTTGCACTATTTGATGAATAATAGAAAGCCTCAGTCCGTCCTTAAACACTTCGACTATTGGAAGTAATGCGTCCAAAAATTTAATGATGTTTCGGTGTGGAACAACTGATGATGCATGTGTCATCTGTTCTGTGTTTCCAACACTGCTTGAGAGTGGATTGGAAGTGACATACATCGCGTTAAACAACCCAATTTTTTTGATAATAGTCTTATTCCAAGCTAATGAAATTAAACGGAGAATATAGTTCCCAATTTCCTTTGTACATACACACATCAGCCACTCCCAATTGGACACTGCACTATCAACACTTTCACTATCAAACTTCTCCATTGGGATCATTACAATGGCTTGAAGCAAATCAGCACATTCGCTCACGTTGGTGCAGTTAAGTACTATGAATGAAACCGCCTCTTTGAGTAAGACATTTTTATTCCCCGTCGTCTCTTTAATTGCTTTTAAAAGAGCGGCTTGCTGTGTCTCGACACTCTGGTTATGCATCTTTGCAAACCCAAGAAAACTCGCCTTTTGAGATATGTCAGACACCACCATAGACATGTCAACGTATTGGTTCCCAATACTTAATGCTAACTCCACACCTTTACTCGAGTTATACGACGACATTGGAAGCTGTAAAATATAGGCTTGGACCAAATGAGAGAATAACCTTGGCTGCAACTTGAATCCAGACTGGATGTATAATGTTGCAAAGTCTTTAACGTTCTTAGCCACCTTTTGTCCCGAAGAAGAGTCTTCTGGCGTCTCAATGAAGAAGTCTGTTTGTGCTATTCGAATTCTTTTCACGTCGAGGGGGTTCGATGTGTTCATTTTTGAAATGGTGTCGACGATTTGCAAGAGTAAAAAGAGGACGTTTTTGTTATACACGACATAAGGGATGGTATCTACTATTTCTTTCAATGCACTCGATATGAAGTTGAATGTGTTATCATTCGACGTTGTTGTCTTCACTATCAAGAAACTGACCAATCGAGTCATTGCCTTATTTCTCACATAAACAGAGAGTTTCTCCGATGACAGTAATTGCTTCACGACATTCAGAATCTTTTTAAAGAGAATACCATAGACGGGTATAACGAAATTATACATCGGCTCTTCTCCTATGGAATCATCTAAGTATTCTGAAATATACCCAAACCCAAATCGTTCACCTCGGAATAACTCCAAATAATAGATGGAGACGAACATTAATATTCTATTTGGCTGTGACCCACGTGTTGAAATGCCCAACTCTGTAGTTTTCAAAAAGTCCTCATACAGTAGTTTGTGTTGTTCGATGTTATAAAATCGCGTTAAAATAGCTAAGATCTCTCCTTCAACTTCGATCTCAACGTGACTCTTCTTCATTAATAAAGGTGGTATGTTAAACGCGATGTCCTTAACACACGTATACCATTCTGATGGGTGTTCGCCTTCTTTCACATACTTCACTACAACACATGTGAACCAAAACGTCCGAAAGAGCTTCAAGTCGGCTTCTTCAGTGATCATATCTTCCATCCCTTCAATCAGCAAGCTAATTGGTTCTAATAATTTCCCCATCAATTGGACTTCTGTTCTATTTTTAATATTCAAAGATGCTTCTGGCGTCGTTGAATTACTAAGTTTGATGAAGATCCCAATCGTCTTTTTTAAGAGGTCAAAGCGGAGTTTGTTGTCGGTCAACGTCCCAACAATTTTTGTGAGTAACGAACAAACTGCATTCACCACTTTACTGAGGTCTTCTGGGACATTACGTTTTGCTTTAAGGATATCCGTGTCTGCCAATTTGAAAAAGGTGATGATGTAATTAACTGATATCTTATACAGTTCTTCTTCATTTAATGAAGTGAAGATGGGAAGGGAATTTAAGATGGCAAAGTCCTTTTCGGTCAGTGGGTAATTCACTAAGTTAATCAAATACGACAGGACATCGACATTCGTCTTCTTCTCCTTTTTAATGGCACACAACTGTGCTACGAAGAGTACCATTGACAAGAATGCGTTCGGTGCGCATCCACTCGGAGAATACTGTAATGAGATATGTGAACGACTCGTCTCGATAAATCGTGTGAGAGTCTCGTCATCAAAATACGTCGCAAAGCGCGTCACCACATCTTTCATCTTCTCGTCGGGGATTGAACCAAATGTGCAATGTTTTCTGAAGTCGTCGAGCGTTCTAACATCATGTTTCGCTACTATTGCAAGAGCATGAAAGATTTGTGGATAGAAGTGATTCACTCGACAATAGTCTAATTGCAATACATCTTGTAACGTCGACTCCAAACCATTGAAGTACTTCTTTTCGTCAAATTGAGCCAATTTAATGTAATACTCTAACTTCTCGGAGATCGTTGATTCGTGGTTTAAAGTCACTTGAGTCGGTTCTAAATCGTCTGCAACCAGTCCAAGTGCAGGGCGGACAATTTTCTCTTTGGCACCATGTTTGTCGTGAATTAGAGCAATCAGGTCTGTTCGTTGTTCCTTTGAAAAAGATACAAATGACTGTGATGCCATTGCTAATAACAGGATTTTCACGTCGTTTTCAGAGCCTTTGGTCAACACACTTGTGATCATTAAAAATACATCTTCGTGAATAGAAGCCCCCATCGGATGCCCAATCATTGTTTTGAGGAAGAGGAGATGTTTATTACTTAAAGGGATATTGTCGATCATTTTGATGTATTTCAGTAAAGTACCAGTCAAAGTACTATACAATGGGTGTTCTGGTCCAATTTCGTTATAGAATTCTTGAAGGGGTACTAGAGTGTCTAATACAACTTGGGAATTAATGCCATCTTTGGTAGTGTTGATGTTGAGTACATCAAAAAATGGTTGGAGGCGGGAGAGGTGTGTATTCACGTCGGATTTTAGAAGGAGCTTAATGTACTTTTGTTTCAAAGTAAGCGACATGCTTTGCTTTTGGAGTTGAACGACTCGTTTTACTATTCTATTATAATTAACAAACTATTGTTTATTATATACTCAGTCATCTGGAAATCCATTTTGATTTTATAATATTACTATTGTAAATAACCTTTTATTATAGTTTTTTTAATTGTTTTTATATAATAAACATATCCTATTTTTAATAGTAAAATTATTAATAAAACAAACCAAAATAATAATAAAAATAATAAAATAAAACTTTTACCCATAAAAAAGGTATTTCGACTAAATCCTCACCAATTCCATTCCACTTGAGTAAAATATCAAAAAAATATTTTTGGTAATCAAAAACACAAGAAATATCGATTCAACACCCAAGTACATAACAACCAAAAGAATTAAAAAATAGTAACGAAATACCAAAGAAAATGAACTGAAAAATAAGAGTCGAATGTTGGTCATTCTCTTGCTGTTTTCTGCAGTCCAATCATTCATGATGGAAGTTCCAACGAACGGATATCGTTGTATCTTCGAGGAGGGATTTGACAAAGAAAAGATCACTGGAACCTACCGCTTTCCACCTAATGCAATTCCGAGCAATCGCAATGTAGTCTTCAAAATCTTCCGTGGTGAGAAGAACGAGCGAGTTGAAGTCTTTGCTTCCGACTTTGATCCGAAAGGGATAAGCAAGAACTTTGGGTCTTTATTCACTTCCGACAATGACAAACTTCACGTCTGTGTGATCGACTCCTCTGACACAAGAGGAGCTCCTCCTGTATTAGTCGAAATAAATTTTGCTGATGGCAAAAAAGACGACACCAATGTGATCAAAAAACAAACGATAAACAAGGTGGATGCAATGAGTGACGAAGCAAGTTCACAAGCTTCGACCATTTATGACTATGTTAAAAAGTGTGTCGCGTTATATGATTCGCGCAGAGGATTGAATGAAGCGACAAACACGATGTCATTATGGATGATGATATTTGTTATAGGGACTGTTATAGCTTCTTCTCTCTACCAAGTCATTTCCCTCAAACGATTCTTTAGACACAGAAAGATCATTTAAGTCTTTCTTTCCCATCTAAAACATTAGGTTTACATTTACTATATGTGTCAGTTCCATTATGGTTTCAAAATAGATCGAAGGGGAATAGTTAAAGATTATAGTTGTTTATAATTAAAAATTGTTCGAGATGGATATGTTAACACAATCACTTATTCTCATATGACTTGATCTCCGCTCGTCGTATTCCACGCTTAAGTAACTTCTTCCGCGTTGCCATTACATCACTCATCGTCACACGAATAACGCGTTTCCCATCGCGCCGTATTTCACGCGGCTTCTTCTCATCTTTGTATTCAAGTTCCGCACGTAATTTATCAGTTTTGGACTCTACCCATGTCACTTTCACACCATCCCCAGGACTAATCTTCGTCTCCGCTGTCTTTCCAATGTCTGAAATTGCATTCCAAAGCATTTCATTCGCAGCTGAAGAAATCACCTCGGAAACACCTTCTCCAACGTACAAAGCAGCTTCGTCCTCGTCGGACTGAAGGACACCTCTGATGCGTTGAAGTAATACATTTCTTACTAAGAAGTCTGACCCAATGATTCGATTTGTCTGCGAGATGTATTGGTTCTTCATTATTTGTCCCTCTTCTGCTGCTGCGTTATTCGATTGTTGGACAATTGGTTTTAATGGCATTTGAGTTGTCCGACGCGCCAATGAAGGTGCGGTGTACTCTCCACCTTTTATCGAAGGTACTCCAGCAGGAAATGAAGTGCTTTTATTCGGCAAAGTCATCCGTTTAATTAGTTTCTTATTTTAATAGTTTCGATGCATTCCTATTCATTACTAGTAAAATAAACTAAAACGAAACTAAAAGAGGTAATTTAAAAGAAGATATCATTCAGTCACAATTTGATGGGGACTAACTGAGCCGTCTTACTCAAGATGTCTATGACCTTCATACGGACGTCCAAATCGTCCGAGGCTATCAATTTGAGAATTGAGGAATGTGCGAATTGGACCATTTCCAAAAAGTCCTTGTTTTCGACTTTGACGAATTGGTCCAAGACGTATAAAAGGAGTTCTTTTGAGTTGCACCTCATGAAACTATTTGCCGAGTAATATTGAATTCGTTTGGTGAATACTTTCTTTAAGTAGTCCAAAGAGATGTCATGTAATATCTCCAACCCATCAACGTGCTTTGTAACGATCGCTTTCACGACTATTTCGTAGTTCTCTGCTATGCTTTCCAATGGCAATTTCTCCATTGTGTCAAACAAATTGTCTTGAAGGCTTTCAAGTTGTTTTAACATCCTTTCAGTGATTGGCAAATCTTCTACTGCGCTGATATATTGTATTAAACCTTTCGATGCTATTGTACTCAATCCGTTCTGTATTATTCTCCACTTCTTCCAATGTCTAATGCACTCGAGTGTGTGGGCATTGACACAACACTTCTCGCAATAATAATGTTGAAAACATCCAGCACATCGGTACATGAAATAGACGACGTTTTTAGCTCCACATTTCTCACATGGAATAACATTGTTTGGTTTCACTCTTTGATTCTTCCCCACAGTCGACGATGAAATGCCTTTAATAGCTTCGACCACCCGTTTAAAGTAAAGTGCTTCTTGGTCTAAATAGAGATTTGCGACTTCATTGAAATCTTTGTGTACGATGAACTCTTTCAAAAAATTGGCTGTTTCTTCCCACGCCTTTTCATGGTTCAAAAGTACATTAAATGCAAAGGAGACAACAGGAAGGGTCAGTTTGATTGGCAACTGTAAACAAGCCGAATACACACACCCAAGCACTCGTTGATTTTCATGTGGAAATTCAGGTACACAGCATCGATAAAGTGAGCGGTAAAACACTATTTCAGTGAGTTCTGGTGACAGTTGAAGCAACTCTTGTGTTATTACCTTAATCGCATATTCCGCTACAGACTCGTACTTTCCTGTCGCACTTGCAGCTAATGATGTGAATAAAGGCAAGTACTTTATTAAGTAGACCTCAGCGTTTTTCGGCAAATTCTGGAGATACATTGGTGTCATATGTGTCTCTGCAACGTCTTGTATGTTCTCAATACTCTCCATTTCACTCCCTTCAATGTATTCATCTGCTCCTTTTAAGATCTCTCCAGACATTCTCACAATCTCTCTGTTGTACTCCTCTCCACTCGCATTCCCATTCTTTTGGAATGAAATCAGCGAATTAACAAAAACAGTGAATTCCTTGTTCACCTCTTCTATATGTTCGTTATAAAACTTTTTAAGTAGCTCAAAGCCACACATCCGAATCTTCTCTTCTTCCGCAGATATCCTCACACATTCAAATAAAATCCTCCACCCCGACTTCATGTTACTTATCCAATTGGAATTATTGACTAACATTTGGATCCCGGCTAGCACCAATTCTTTCACTCGTTCATCTTGATGGTCAGCTAAGACATACACAAATGGCTCAAGTGCCCGTTTTTGGTTCTCACAGTTTTCTTCTTTAACAGTTGAAAACAATGAAACCAATTGCTTTAAACAGTCGACGGCACCCATTGCGACGAGTTCATTGGGGTGCATACAACACTTTCTAAAAAGGGACGACAACGAGTCCCAAAATGGGGCCCAATGTACTTCATCACGTTCTTTATTCGAAGTAGCTACAACGACTAATATCTGGAACGCAAACAGTCCTGGGGTCCTTTGATCAATTTGTTCCAACACAATTTGGCACAACGCGCTGAAAAAGTTCTTTGCGCCTCGATGGCCCAGATTTCCACTCGCACAAAAGATATCGTTGATCTCACTTGCGTCGATTTGTGTAATAACACCGGATGGAAGGATCGGTCGTTCACCTTCTTTTAATTCTTTCACCTTTTTTTCTTCAAATTTGTATTCGATGGGGTAGATAGTGTCCGTCTTCTCATATGAGATTTCTATCGCCTGTTCTCCCCACCCACTCGCTATCTGTCGCAATCGCTCGATTTCAAATAAACACCTCAAAAATGGGATCCATCCCGTCGACAAGAACTCGCCGTCATTCTGCGCAACACTTAGCAATGATCTGATCACTAACAAATGCCTTTCTTCGATGTATTGTGGTTGATCTATGCACGCCAGTGACCGCATCAATTGAATGATATAATCCAATGAATCAACTAAGAAGAAAATGGCACTTAAGTGCAGCGCAGACTGTAATAAAGTCACTCCTCTGTTCATCATCTTTTCGTCTCGTGTCACAAAACAGAACCGCATCACTTCGTAACAGACATTTTTATAAATGAAGACGTGCATCTCGCGAACAACTTCATGCGAAGCTTCATAGTTATAGACCCCTTGTTCTCTTATAATTGTGGACTTTTGTGGCTCATCGTCCTTTTGTGCGATAGTGAATGGAGTCGCTACGACTCGCTCAAATATCCCTTTCAATGGGTCTTCATTCATTTTTATGTTAAATCCTCTATCAGACAATATAACATCTCTAAACTTGTCGTATGTATCAAACGCTTTGACCTTCGCGTTCGGATTATGCGTCTCCGTCGACAAGCATATAATCGACATTGCTATTTGATAGATCTCGTCCACACTAATGTTATCGAAGACACCGGGATTACACTCACTATACCTCTCGGAGAACGCAGTTAACACTCGACCAACTACTTGTGACTCCCCACCCATCACAAATGCAGCAAACATGATTCGCATTGATTCGTCGATACTCAACTTGGAAAAATCCAATTTCTTCAAAAGTTCCTTTAAACACTCTTGATTCAGTGGATCTATCCCACCTAAGTAATCGCCAAAAGCTTTTCTATCAAGCCCACTTAATTGGTGCAAAAATGTGACGATGGACGAGGCCGTGTTAGTACACATCTCCTTTTCAATGAAAAATGCTATCCCTTTCTTCGGCGATTTTTCAAACTCCGCAAGACCATCAGTCACTATTTTCTTCTGTTGTTTGAGTTGGATGATGTTAATCGTCGACTCGGGAACTACGGGGTCTTCCTCTTTCAGTAATTTATGTAAGTCACTCTCCCAATGTTCAGTCGCTGTGGTCATCAACATGTATAACCGACTCAAGACTTCCATACATAAAGCACTGAGTTCGGGTGTTTGAAGAAGTTTCACAACGCATCTCACAATGTCCTCAAATACATTTGGACTGCTTACCTCACAGTCGTAGTTCACAAACAACTCGATAATAGTAGTACCACTCTTCACTAGTTTCTTAACAAACTCAAGTACTATCAACTGTCGCTGAACACTATTCCCCTCTAAAAGTACAGTCACTACTTTACTGAAGAGTAACCCTAAATTGTTCCTCATGTATTTCCGATACTTCGCTATCGAAATGTCTAAGATCTCTATAGACATCTTGAGTACACTTTCAGTTGAGTCGAGTGAATTGACTATGATAGGCTCCGTCAAGTCGCCTACAAACTTGGGAGTGATGATGTCTTGTACCACTAATTCTGGTGGGAAGTTGTCTAAATATGATTTTATCAGTGGGAGTACCATTCTCTTCGACTTCATGTTGACATACGCCTTTGCTTCATTTGTGATAGTCTGCACATAATTGTTATACATCCCCAAATTAAGTGTTCTTTCTGTCCAGTTCTCTGTAGCATATTGTGACATGCAAAAGAGTAAAGCCGTTCCTTGTTGGATATTTCCTTTGAGATATTCTCCATTCACCTCACTTTTTTGATTCATCTTTGATACAACAATATCTACTATTCTTCCAATACACATCTTATAAGCTCCATTGTTTGTCTGCAAATTAGTATTCTCTATTAATTATAATATAATATATTTTGTTAATAAAAAACAAACGTCTGAAGGTTGTGTGATGATGTACATATCATATATTGTTTTGAAAATAGCTATAATAAAGGGCGTAGATAAAGTAATTGAGAATTTGTCAACAATTGTGGTCATGCACTTTGCGACATATAAATTGGTTTGAAGTGAATTGTATCGAAAGAGTGATGACAAGACATTAATCAAAGTAACCAACACGTCCACGGATTGCCCTTTGTATGTGATTTCAACGTGTTTAATTGATTGGTAGAGTAACAACTTCTCGATCAAATCAATTACTTTGCAACACATCAAGTAGTTCTTTGCTTTGTGTGACTCTTCGATGACCTCAATAAGAGGGGAAATCAATTGTTCTTTTCCTTTCATCAAATCGTCTCCGTAATTCGCCTCTTTGATTTGTTTTTTGATCACTTCACATATCTCATTGACTTGTACTTGTTTTCGCTGTGTACATGATAAAATGTCTTGCACAGCTTTCACTAGAAAGATGTTATTCTGTGCCATCAATCTTTTTTGTTACCTTTTCGAGTTCTTATCTTCTTTTTCTACTTTCTTTTAGTGTCTTTGGAATAATTTATTTTTAATTAAATTTACTACTCGTTCTATTAAAAGTGTTTTTTCAAAAAAAATGTTTTTTTCGAAAGAGGATAGTATATCTAACTATTTTATTCTATTGTTTTTACTATACAAAAATACTTATTAGATATTCCATTTTATGGTTAAATATATTACTATACTCTAGTTTATAGACACACTATTTTGATACAGAAAAGAAGGTTAAAATGATTTATAAAATCAAAGTTAATTAAACTTTTTGATTCAATATTAATAAAAAAAGATGACAAATAAACTTTTGTTTTAAATGAGTAAATACACCAAAACGAGAACAAACACTAAATTACAAAAAAGGTAAACTGATTCTTGTTGGGTTAAACATAGAAACTGCCTTCCAAATTCTTGGGATCAATTGCTCTTTCATTTCTTCATTCGTAGGACTTTGTCTTGGAGTCACAACAATTTTCTTAGACGACGAACCCAACTTTGATATAGGTGTTGTTTTATAATCGTTAGGATTATCTTCTTGAGGAAGGTACTTAACTTCATCAACATCAAACAATGGACTCACTTTATTCCCATCATTGATAAGCAATTCAGTCAATTGTGATGTAATCATTTTATATCGAGGTTCTTCACCATTCAAGAGACCTAAGACGGAATGGAACGATGAGATCACTTGGAGTTTAATTTGTGTGTAATCGTAGATCTCCGTCTTTGCAAAAGCTATTTTCTTCTGCTTTATTGTGTTTGACTCATCTAGGCCACTCCATGGGAGAGTGCCAAGTAAATTTTCAAAGTAAATGAAAAATGCGGAAGTGATGTCGTCTGCCCGTGACGGAGACTTTCCAAAATGGATATTAAGTGCAGCGTAACATAAAGTCCCTTTGAAACTTTGGTCCCTTTTTATGACATTCTTGTTGCCGTATAAATCCATATAAGACTCTGCCAACCCAAAGTCGATTAAAACGATTTCGTCATTTCCTTTCATTACAAAATTGGACGGTTTTATGTCGCAGTGGATTAACCCAACTGAATGAACTTGTGTGATGATTTGTGTCATCTTAATAAGTAACCGGAGTGATGTTGCTGGCGAAAATTTCTTGTCTGGTTGTAATGAACGAAAAGTGGAAAGACTGATTCCAAATAAATCCATTGTCATCACATATCCAAAGTCTGTTGAATCGGAATCTAACATCTTAACTACCCCATTGATGTCCCCTAATTTCTGAATCGCATTAATCTCTGCATAAGCATCGTCGGCCTTTTTAAAAACTTTAATTGCCTGATAAACAGTCGGTTCTTCAGTGTTTTGTGCTTTGTACACACTTCCTTTTTATTAACTCGAGTTTAATACATATCAAGTAACAAACCAAACCCACCAAAACCTAATTCACTTGTTAATATCCACTCTTTGTAACGTGTGCCCACAAGGCTTTCATCCATGTTTGTATTTGCATTTCCTTTTGTGGACATTATAAATTGAAAGTTTCGTCTCAACTTTTTATAGAAGAATGTTGTCTATTTAAGGTGGTCTCCTGTTTTCCAATAAAACAGGACTTTTTGGTTAAATATTGTGGGATTTGGTGTTTCGAGTTAAATTGTCATAGTTTGAAGGCAATTTTTTTGATAATAAATGACCAAATAATCGAGCAAAGAAGTTGCTATTTATTTTAGGTGATAATAGATTAAAAATGTGGGAATATTAGAGTCACCTTTTTAATTGTGTTTAAACTATACCAAAAAATATTAAATGCATGTTTGTTGTTTGTAACTTAAATAATATTTAGGATCAATAGCCCGTTTTTCTCGGTATTTTTAATTTATTTTACATGGAAATATTTGTAAGTTATTTTTAAATTAAAATTTATTGTTCTTTTTGGCATTTTTCGTTTTAAGATAATATGTATAATTTATTGTAATATTAATAATTATTTAATTATTAGAGTTTAGTTCAATTACAAAATCAGTAATAATTATTTATTTCTGTCCATTTATTTTCCAATTGTTTAAATTAGGAATGGACTTTATGTAAGAAATTTGTTAAAATATAATATAAATACAATAATTTATTATATTATTTATTAACAAGAGTTGTTTTTTTTTTATATTTATATTTGAATAAAAATTAATTTAAATTAATTAAAAAACCAAATTTTTATCAAAAATATAATGTAGAAGGACAATTCTTGTTATAAAAAACTTTATATTGTACCCATAAAAATGAGTCGACTGATTTACAAAGTAAATCAATAACTTTTATTTATTTTTATACATAATAATAAAGGAGATTTGAGATGTTATAAAATGTCACATTTTTAAAAATAACTTTTTTATTAATTGGTGGGAATTGTCAAATTAAAAATATTGGTTCTTTTAACCATAAATCAATTCTTTTATCAAAATCGTTTTGTTTATAAATAATGAAATGACAAAAATGACAATTATTTTGACAAGAAAAAATTAAAGCATACTATTCTTAGTAATTGCCCAAACAAATCCCTCTTTTTTATTATCCTGATTATTACAATTGAAAATAAGTATTATTAGACAATTAATAATATTAACAATTTGTTTTTATTCGATTCCATTTTGACTTTCGAAAACGATAGATGTTTGTACATTTTAAACCAATCAATGTGATTATATACTATACTATAATTATGGTTTTAGAATATTAAAATATAGAACACATCATTTCAAATCACTTAGCAACACACTTTAACGACTTAATACGCATGTAACACACGGGTGCATAATCGTCTTCTCTTTCTGTGATGACGTCATACTCAAATTCAATTCTTTTCACAAAAGTAGGTCCATCAAACACAAAAGTTTCGAACTCCCCTCCCTCACCAACAACACTGGCTCCACATTGTTTGTTCAGTCGAATTAACTTTTCTTTCATTTCACTCAATGACTTTCCAATATCTTTTTGGTTTAATCCCATAGAACATACTTTGACAAGTCGCGCGTCTAATCCACTTTCTATTATTTCATCTAAAACTTCACGCTGATCTTTTTGCCACAAAGGAGTTAAGACTGTGATGCCACACCTCTCTGCTCTTTCTTTGAGTCCATCTGTGTCGATAAACTATAAATGTATAACATTTTTATTATATTTTTATTATACTATTTACTATTTTGAAGACCTATTAAAAAGTTGATCAAAACAAACACATTAGCAAGTCGATTGGCTTGGTATTCAGATGCGATTGCTCCACAACATATTGAGTTAATCTTTGGGTAACATACCAACACCTTTTTAACAGCTTCGTACAATTTTTCTATTTCGTCATTCTCTGTGACTGTGTAATCCTTCTCGATACAAATACTACTATTCGATTGGAATTGATAGTTAATAAGAGGAATGCCCATAGCTTCCGACAAATAAGGTATTGCTTCATGTAAAGCAGTCTGGAACATATAACTATTATTATCTTTTTCGTCCACCAATGTTGGTTCCAGATGGAGCAAACACTCGATTTTGACGCCTTTCTTCTGTAAGCAAACTGCGGTGTATACGCTGTCTTTCCCTCCAGACAGTAAAGCAACGCAATTCGTCATATTTCTTTACAATACCAGTAAATCAGAATTAGGGTTTCCAATAAAAAAGAACTCAGAATGAAACGGGTATTGAAAACGTCAAACTTCGAACGGTAGACCCAAAAACACAAAGAACAAAATGTGAACGGAAATGATGATTTAGATCGTCTTATTCATGAACTTTCTCTTGTTAAAGCACATCCACCATTTGTCTGGTCTGTTTCCACCATTCTTGAAGATCGCCTCGCAGAGTCTGAGTCCTGTTTCGTTTCTAATAGCAGTGAGGTATTGCTTGACAGTGTCTTTCTCGCCACCTTTCAATGGGTCGACCATACCACCAAGGCAGAACTTTCCGTCGCCTGGGAGTGCGAAGTTCTCGATAGCCATAGAATACGCCATCTTCTCACAGTCGGTCTTTGTATGTCCGTTGAACTACATGTTAAAACACCATTGAATTAGAGAAATAAATTCACAAGAAGAAAATGAAGACTTCAAATCAACAAACTTTCAAAAGGAGAGAAGAAATATAGAAAATCAAATAGACGAGAAGTTTGTCGGCCTCAGCAATGGACATGTCATAGTTTTTAAAGAAAATGTTTGCTTTGAAGTAAGTGACCGCCTCGTCTACAATGTCCATGTCGGTGCCCTTCATCACAAATTTCGGGTTAACCTTCACCTTGGTTTTGAAATCCAAAAGGGGGAATCTCCCCGGCGCTTCGATGATGTGCGCATCAAGAACTGAGTGATAAGCACCCGAACGCTTCATGAAGATCTTGTCTTGCTTGTTGACTCCCAACATTGTCTTCTTTTTCAAGTTCTTTATCAAGTTGAAACTTTATCGTCTTTTATGAGTTTTTTTCATCTTTTCTCGTTCACCTTTATTCATTTTTTAGATGCCTTATTTATTGGCTGATTCATTTCCTTTCGTTAATTAAATGCTCTTGGTTCAGTGTATTTAGAGTTTTTACTATATTATACTATATTATACTATATCATAGAATTGTATAGTATTTTTAATTAAACAATGGTATTTATAGTAAACTTTGTATTGAATATTAATAGTAATTATTCATAAAAAAATACAAAATGTAATAACAAAATTAATTGAACATTTACTGAGACGTGTAGATGACGATGTTGGTAAAAGCAATGAGCACGATGATCAATAAGGCAAGAAGAATAAACTTCGCTTGTGGCGGTACAACAACTTCCATTAGCGGTTTCTTCTTTAAAACCACCGTTTTCTCTGAATGAATCATTTTTAATGTTTTTAAGTTCATCTCTTTAATATTGGGGATGGAATTACAATAATATCTCTATCTTTATAAAAATCAATGTCATCAATCGGGATTGAATTTCGATGATTTTAAGTTCTACTTTGACGTTTAAATAAAAACATAAAACTTCAATTAGGGTTTCCATATTTACTAAAATATTCTTATTATTTTGACTTTCTGTAACAATTATGATATCCAATACTCAACTTTTTCAAAAAAATCAAAATGTTATAAAATTATATCAAAAATATCAGTTGAAAAAGAACTTATCGAAATAAATATTTTTTAGTAAAAAAATATTGAAAAACCAAATAATATAAAAATTATTAATAAACTGTGAACATTTGTTTTGGGGTGACAATAGATTCTGAAAATTGCTCCAACTCGTATATCTGAAACGAAAACGATTTCATTTCTTCATTTCCAAAACAAACCTTTGTCACTGAAGTTGCTTCGAATTGGTATTGTGTGAACTGTGTCACAATTTTCTGTTGTTTGCTCTTTTCATAAATGGTTGTTTCGTATATCCTCTCCTTATTCTCTTCTTCCACTGATATCCAATTGCCCATCAGGTCGCTTGTAGCCCATATTTCTAATAGTCTAAGCTTTGAGTCTATCCTCACAAAGTAACCAGGAAAAGTAGTCTCTTCTTTGATAACCACCCTTCCTTCTTCGTCGAAGTCAAGTATATGAAACGATGTCTTTCTTTTTGTGAGCACTGAATTCCTCCAGTTTATCGACGTCAAGAACTGGTCGAGGACGACTGTTTTGACGGGGGTGGGTGGGATGGTGACCAACTGGAATCGAAGATAGTCGCTTAAATGACATGTCATTACGGAAGAGTACAATCTCGATGTGAGAGATGTTGCGTTTTGCGTGATTTTTATTGTCACTGGATGTGTTTGGAAAAAGGGGCAAAAGATGGGACGTGGTTTCAACAGAAGTTTTGATTGGATCTCAATCTCGAGATTTTGAGAAGGTGATTGGTATTTAAAGCTCAAAAATACATCTGGTCGAGCACAGAAGTCCAAGCACTTCGTTAGCATAAAGTCGATACCAGGAATGTCCTGTATTTGAAGTAGTGTGAAACAACTGAATGAGATACTGACAGTGGACTGTAAAGCCTGGGGATTGGTATATAAAAATCGTTCGTCAAACGTAATTAAATAATTCTTCCTTGACACAAACCCCACGAGTTCGTCAGTCAAGATTACCTCTCCGATTTTTTGTGTTTTAGTTGTCATATACAACGTGATCTTCCTTTTCGTTATATCATTTAAAACAACAGGAGATCCTTTCGTGAGTCTCATCTTAATATGGGTATTACCCACTGTGTATCGAATGAATAAGATAACAGTATTGAGATTTTCCAAGCCCCCTTTCAGATTAGTTCCTTCAACGCAAAACGCGATCGGATTCATGACATCCCCAACAACCTCTTCGCTCATACACTCTGATGACTGAATGGTCTCACTCGTCATCGCTTATTGAAATCAATTTTTTGTTCTACAAATTTTCTCAAGTATTTTTAACTAGAACACAACCAGAGTTTTATTAAAGAAATAAATTGACCAAAAAGTAATTTAACAGCTTCTTTTCCACCCAAACCCGCAATTGGCGCAAGTCAAAATACGTGTCATCGGTTCATCGGCCGACCTGAGTTGCACCTGTGTTTCCTGTATTTTACGAGACGAGCATTTTGGACAGCTGAATTCGTGGTCCGGTATTTTTGAGATATCCAAAGGTTTTTTCTTGTCTTCCTCGTCCTTCATGACTCTGTTTTTCAGTTTCTTCACTTCGTCGTCTGCGAGTTCGTAGGAGTTCATTCCGACGACTTCCTTGACAGTGACTTCATCTTTTTCAATCGAGTCTTTAAGTTTCTGGTTTTTCTTCAAGTTTGAGAGAAGCATCCGCAAATGAGTGTTAAATGCCTCAGAGTCTTTTTCGTGGACTTCAAAAAGTTCATCAGCGAATTGATCACCAAATTTGGCATCTTTAAAAAGCTTTCCCAAAAATTTTATAGCTTTTTCCTTGTTCTCTTGTGTTGCTGGAGAAGATGGTGAAGGTGTTGGCTTTAAAGAAACCCTAGGCATTAATAAAATTGAGTTTAGGTTTCTTTTTAAGTTCTTTAGAAAAGACAAAACAAAAAAAAACTATTAATAGATAGTAAGGAACAAACGGGAGAAAACGTGGTGTTAAACTCAAACAGTATTCTAGTACCTTTTGAAGATCTGTCGAGATCTTCAAAACAACACGATGAATTACCCACGCGCGCTGAAAATATTAGTCGTTGGCGGTGACAAGACTAACAAATCCGCTTTATGCAAGATATTAACGGGACAACCACCACCACAGAATTATATACATACCGTCGGGGTTAATATATACAAATCAAATATTGGTGGCCAGTCCATTATATATTGGGATATACCCTTCGCAGAGGTTTGTTATTTATAATATATTTATAATACTATTATAATACATTATTATTTATAGTATATTTATAATATATTTATAATACTATTAAACTATTACTATTACATGAATGACGGAATAGTACAAATTGGGAAGAACGTTGGACTTTGCTAAAGAGAAGGTCGACGGAATTATATTGATGACATTAAACGACGTGGAAAGTAGTTTTGACGCGGCTAAGGATTGGATGAAACTCTTTGCAAACGACAAAGTGCGCGTGTTGATTGTCAGCGACACGAAAGACCAAAAGGACTCAAAGTTGGAAGAGCTTAAAATGATACACAAACAGACAGTAGAGGTCGATGTCAAGATGATTAATATCGCAAAAAAGAAATTTGTGTTTGAGACTATCAACGACTTCATCGACAAAATTGTGAAGACTTCTGGCAACTTCAAGAAGGAAGTTATGGAAGAAAGTGAACTTTCATCTTCATCTGCAACACCAAATTTTAAATGTTCGTCATCTCCAAGATTTTTCTCGTTTTCTCCAACACGACTTTCTAATGCGTCATCACAAGCTCAAAAACTTGTTTGTTTTTTTATAATTTGTTTAATAATATATATATACTATAATTATAGCATATGTGTTACTAATAACTCATAATAATGAAATTAATAACAAATAGAACGAACAATTTATAGAAAAATCGAAACAACACGTGGAACAGTTATTTGGAGAGATATCTAATTACATTGAGGAATTGCGAAAAACGAAATTTGGCGATGGGGCAGAAGAGATTTACAAAAAGAACGAATTGGAGCGTTTTGTTGGACACGTTGAGATAGAAAAGACGACATTAATCAAAGATTTTGACAAATACGAAAAGATGGTGTCTGACGGGGAAAATAGTTTGTTTTGTAAATAATTTACTATACTCATTAAAAAAATGAGGGATTGACTTATAGTCACAATCACATGCGATGATCTTCAACGACTGATCGAGGTGAGAGAACACTGTTGGCAAAAGAACTTTGAGTTTATAGGATTTAATTTCAAAAGAATTAAAAACTGAATTTGTGTTGTGTTTTTGGTTGGGTTTTGAAATTCTACATTGCTATTTTTTTAAACTAGTTTTATTATAGTAATTTAGTAATATAATTACAACATTAAAAAAAAAACTGAGTTTCTAAAATCGTGTTTTTTGTATTCCATTTTTAAAAGGAATATAGTTGTATACATAGTTTTAATCTAGTAACATTTTGTATAAAAAATAAGAGAAGTAAAATATTAGAAAAATCTAATTCGGTTTTGAGTAAGTTTTGTTGAATTTCATAGATAAGAATTGAACTTTGCTTGAAATGCTTTAGTAAAAATTCAACAAATTAATTCATCGAAGAAAAGCAAATCAAACAACAAGTTTTGAGAGAGATGATTTGACGAGATTTATCGAGAACGAAAAGGTGTGAGATGTTTATCGTTTTTGTTGTGTGATTGGTTAAAAAACTAACATGATTGAAGTTCATTACATTTTATATGTGAAAAGAAAATGTTTACAAAAACGAAAAAGTCCAAAGTCACTTCGAAACAAACACGAAGACCAGTTCTAGATACTACAAACTTACATCATGTTTCATAGCAACCGAACAAAGAAATAATCAACAAAATTTCCATCGCAAGAAAAGAATGTTCTTAGAAACTCATTCAATAAAAATTCCACATGAGTTCAATACAAATTGAAGAATAATACGCAACAAATTCCCGAAATTTTACACAAATAATAACACATTTACATAACAAATTTATTATGACGAGAGAAAATGATATTTAAATGTTATATATAACATTTTGATAATTATTTTCACAACACTTGTACGGAACTTAAAAATGGTCAAAAAATAGTTGTCCTCAAAACGTTTGGAGAACTTAATGGATTGTCTCAAAAAAAGAATAATATGAGTTCTTGTCTGAAATGCCGAAGATTATTTGCGAGATTGCGTTCTAACAAGTTAACGGAATGAAATAATAAATAACTGAGAAAAAATACTGAAATGTGAACAATGAAACAAAATGTGGCAAAAATTGTTTTGGTGTGAATATAAAAAAGTGTGTCTCCCGAATACTTCCCGAAAAAGACTAAGTGAAACGAGCCGAACGAAAAAGACCAGAAACTTCCAAATATTCGTTTGGGTCGGCACAATTCGACGGCTGTGGAATAGAGAAAGACAAGATCTTTGTGACGATATAAAAGTAGAGAACTCCAAAAGTGTATCAATTATGTCGGACAATAGTGTTAACTTCGACTACGAAAAGGTTCTCAGCAACATTGTCAGTGTCGGCAACATTGTTGTCTCTCTCTGTTTCATTCTTGCACTGAGAGGATTGTCAGCACAAACTTCTGCTAAAATGGGTAACATATACGGTATCATTGGTATGAGTGTAGCGTTCTTTGCTGCTATTATGAATAAGGTATGTGATTACTTTGGTGTATACGCAGACGAAGAATACAACGAGTGGATCTTATACACCACTGGTATATATTTGGTGTGTATTATCCCAGCTGCTGTTATTGGTATATTTATTGCATCAAAAGTGGAAATGGTACAGATGCCGCAATTGGTTGCTGGTTTCCATTCTTTTGTCGGTCTTGCTGCGGTGTTGATCGGGTTTGCGCATTGGATCAAAGATGCAGAAAACTACACCGGAGTACACGAGAAGACTGAAGAAAACGGCATTGCTTATTTGACTATGATTGGCCTTGAAACTGTTCTTGGCATTTTCATTGGTGGTTTGACGTTCACTGGGTCCATCGTTGCGTTTGGAAAGCTTCAAGGTATCATTAGATCAAAGCCACTCATTATAGGAGGGAACTTCAGACACGTCATCAACGCCGTCTCCTGTGCTGTTGGCTGCTTGTTGGTCATTCCATATATAGCCGTGGAGTATATCAGTTTGAATGATTACAATATCATTGATGATAATCCAGACACAATGCACGACATTCAATATAACAGTGTCTTTATTAATATGGCTATTTTGATGGTGGTCACCATCATCTCATTCTTTATTGGGTGGCATTTGGTCATGGCAATTGGTGGTGCAGATATGCCAGTCGTCATTTCCATGTTGAACTCATACTCGGGTTGGGCCACAGCGGCTGCTGGATTCTTGTTGAACAACTATGCCATGATTGTTTCTGGTGCTTTGATTGGTTCTTCTGGTGCGATTTTGTCGTATATCATGTGCGCTGCTATGAACAGAGGCTTTTTGAGTGTCATTCTTGGGATTGGAACGCATAAAACAGAAACTGCTGCGTCTCCAGTTACGAAGAACGAAAAAGATACTGGAAACAAAGAAGTCAACCCGATTGAGGTCGGAGAGTTTGCTAAACTCCTTGTTGATTCACACAAGATTGCTATCGTTCCGGGTTACGGTATGGCTGTTGCGAAGGCTCAACACGTTGTTGCTGAATTGGCAAATATGTTAACCAAGGCTGGAAAGACAGTAAACTTCATCATTCACCCAGTCGCTGGTAGACTTCCGGGCCATATGAACGTCTTGTTGGCTGAGGCGAGTGTCCCATACAAAATTGTCTTTGCCATGGAAGAAGTCGAGGATTTGAGTGATTACGATGTTTGTATTGTGGTTGGCGCAAATGATACAGTCAACCCAATTGCAGAGACAGACCCGAACTGCCCGTTGGCTGGTATGCCAATCATTAAGACTTATCAGGCCAAGGTTGTTGTTGTCAACAAGAGAAGTTTGAACCAGGGATATGCTGCTGTTGATAATCCTTTGTTCTTCTTTAACAACACACGAATGTATTTGAAGGATTCCAAGGCTGGGTTTGAGAGTTTGAATTCGGAAGTAAAGAAAATCCTTGGAGAAGTTGTACACACTGAAACAACAGAATCTGGTGCTACTGAAAAGACCGGACTCTTACAAGGTATTTCAGACGCTGCCCCAGTCAAAATTGATCCAGAAGACTTGTTCATTGGTGTGCCAAAGGAGAAAACGCCAGAGAAGATGGTGGCTATGGTACCATCGGTCTGTAAACAACTTAGGAGCAGAGGATATGGTATTTATATCGAATCCGGTGCTGGTTTGCTTTCGACGTACTCTGACGAGGATTATAGAAGAGTTGGGTGTAAAATTGCAGAGACTACGGACGAGGTGTATGAGAAGGCCAATATCATTTGCAAGGTAAACCCACCAACAGAGGAAGAGATTGAAGTGATGAAACAAGGACAAACTCTTATCTCATTCTTCTACCCAAAGAAGAATCCAGATTTACTTGAAAAGGCTGTTCAGAAGGGTATTACTGTTATTTCCATGGACTGTGTCCCAAGAGTCTCCAACGCTCAATGCATGGATGCGCTCAGTTCCCAAAACAACTTGGCTGGGTATAGAAGTATCATTGAAGCGTCCAATAAGTTTGGAAGACTTCTTATGGGTCAGGTCACTGCTGCTGGCAAATCACAACCTGCAAATGTTTTCATCATTGGTGTCGGTGTGTCTGGTCTTGCTGCCATTTCAACTGCCAAAGCCCTTGGCGCACAGGTCAAGGCATTTGATTCGAGGGCTGCTGCCAAAGAACAAGCAGAGTCTGTCGGTGCTGAGTTCTGCACTGTTTCTGTTATTGAAGATTCAGAAGACAAGAACACTGGTTACGCCAAAGCTGCGTCACAGAAATTCATTGATGCTGAGTATGCCTTGTTTAGACAAATCTTGCCAGAGATGGATATTGTTGTAACCACAGCCAACATCCCGGGCAGAACGGCACCAATTCTTGTCACACAAGACATGGTTGACTCGATGAAGATTGGGTCAGTTATTGTTGATCTTGCTGCTCCGAATGGAGGGAACTGCGAGGTTACAAGAAGTGGTGAGACGTATGTTTATGACAACAAAGTCACTGTTATTGGTCAAGTTGATTTCACTGTGAGAATGGCCCCGCAAGCTTCGCAGTTGTACGCACAGAACATTTTCAATTTTATGAATCATGTCTGCAAGAAGGCGACTGAGTTTGTTATTAAGTCTGATGATGTCATCCAAAGACAAATGACTGTCTGCTCATCTGGACAAAACATGTACCCTGCCCCACCAATGGAAATTAGACAACAACCACCAAAGAAAGAAACTGCTGCTCCATCAGTTGCAGTCGCTGCTGAACCAGAACAACAGAAAAAGAAGTCGTACACCGGAACGATTGTGTCTGTGATCTGTTTGCTGCTGTTGGTCATTTTCATGTTGTTCATGCCTTCAATGTTCGTTACAGCTGTTATGTCGTTTGTGCTTGCTATCATTGTCGGGTACTACGTCATTTGGAACGTCACTTCTGCTCTCCACACACCATTGATGTCCGTTACTAATGCTATTTCGGGTATTATTGCCGTCGGTGGTATTACTAACATTTACCTCACACCAATGAAAGACGAAGGACTTATCTACTATATCTGCGTGACTGTTGTTGGATGTTTGGCTGTCTTCATTGCTTGTTTGAACGTGTTTGGTGGGTTCTTTATTACACACCGTATGTTGCAGATGTTCCACTAAATCAATTGATATTACTTATGGTTTTATTTAAAATAAATTCATTCTATTAAAACTCTAACCCAAATAATAACAGACATACAGATATTTTGTTTGGCTTTCTGTTCAATCGAACAAAATATTAGTAAAAGAACGAAAAAAACCAGAAACACTATTTTACATTTCCTGAAATTGAATACAAGAAAATAAACAATAACTTTAATATTTGTTATTATTTCAAATACTATATATCTATATTGAGATATTCAATAAATAAACATTTTCAAAAACAAAAAGAGCAAAAAGAGATAACCCAGAACTACAAAATAAAAGAGTAGAGATGGGACGTAACAAAATCAAAATAGAGAAGATAGATAACGAAAGAAAGAGACAGACCACATTCCAGAAACGCCGTCATGGGCTTATTAAAAAAGCCATGGAACTCAGTATATTATGTGATTGCCAAGTTTCTTTGATGGTATTTAAAGATGAGAAGTTGGTTGTATACAGCACTTCTGATATTAAAAAGACTCTATTAGAGTTTGTCCAATTCAAAAACAAATTTGTTTCATTTTCGAACGATGACTATAATAACGTGACTGAAAATATGATCGACATCGAACAACCTGAAAAACCACAACAAGACAAACAGCCCGACAAACCCGAAGCGTCACCTTCACAACAATTATTCCCACCAATACCTCAACAACAACAAGAACAACAAAGAGGACAACCAAGACCAGACTATGCCCCACCGCCACAGTACAGTGACAGAAGAGATTATCAACAAATCGACCAAAGGAAACAAAAGGATAAGAAAGAACAATTCAGAGGCGCTCAACAAGACGGTTTTACCTTTGGGAGGGTCGAAGAATATCGCGACGGATCCCCTTCACAAGATGGATTTTATGTTTGTTCTCATCATATTACTTCAAGTGTGTTGTATCTTCTCTATTTCTTATTACTTATATATTGGTTGTATACTAAATAGTAGCAACGACAACCCATTAAAAGAGAACCACAGAACGACCCGGGGTTAATACCGAAAGACAAACGACTTTCGCCAGAGTGAATACGGAACTTTTAAAGAGGAACTGAAAAAGTAAATGATTGTTATTGTCGTGTTATTTGCATGTTTTTTAGTGTGTTTTGGGGTGTCATTAATTTACAGGAGTGGGATCATACTGTTCTTTTATAAGACTTTGATTGTGGGGGTGAAGTCTGGGTCAACGTTCGACGTTAATTTCACACTCAACTTGTCGACCATTTGCTTTGTGATATTATTAGGGATTGCTGTGTTGGCTTACTGCTTTGTTGTAATGCTTGTGTTCCTCTTTAATAATAGAGGAGTTACGTTATTGGGTATCATCCTTTCATTACTCATCTTTTTGTTTGGCATCACAGTGGGGACGTTTGTTGTTGCGATGTTGGTGGACTCTGGAGACTCGCTACAAGGGATGTTTCAATATCGCGAGGACGAGGATGAAAACGACTTGAAGACACAAATTGAGTTCGAATTTGCGTGTTGCGGATTCGATAATGAAACAACACAACAACAAGGCGAATTTTATTGTAAATGGAAATCAGATGCAAAGACAGTCTGGTGTAAAGACTCGGTGTACAAACCATTTATGCAGTCATTGGGGATGTTGCTTATGCCAATTGTCTTTACTTTAATTGCGGCGGCTGTTGGATTTGTTGTGCTTATTTTCTTGTTCAGACACCAGAAATTGGAGTTTAAAAACGACGAGTGGGGTGACGAGTTTTATGGATAATTGAGTTTGTTGTTTTAAAACTTGTTTACTCTGTGTGATTATAACGGAATTTAATAGTTTCATTTTGAATATTCAAAGTGGATTTTGAGATATTTAAAGATCGATATGAATTCCGATATATTTTTGAAATAAATTATTTAAAAAATGGTGTTTTCAACTAGAAAACTTTGAAATGGGAATGAAGAGTTGTTTATTTCTGTTTTATTTCTAAATAATAACAATTATCATCTTCAAAGAATATTATCAGCAAAAAAGATCAAACATATTCAATTACAGATCGAGTATTTATTGGGTGCCATAATTATTTTAAGAAATAAAATGAGTTTGGCACCCATTTTCATATCAATTATTATCAAGAAAAAAACAAATAAAAAACAAAAAATTAAAACCCGAATTTTTACACCAATCAATCCTCAAATTTCTGACACTCAATAAAAACTCTATCTGTAAGAAGGTTTCAATGAGAAATAATAACACCCAACATTTTGTTTTTTTATTATTATTATAACAAATAAATTGATATTTTTGTTGAATAATTGTGTAAAGGTAAATGAATTGGTGATTTTATCCTAAAAGTATTGTATTAAATTGTTTTATTAAAATTATATTATATTCAAACTATATTTATTGACACTTTTTATTTCAAATGAACTTTTATAACATCTTTTTTTTGTATTTTTAAAAATACTTTTCAATTGTGAATTAAATTTTGCTTTCTTACAAACTATAAAACTTACTATTTTCATTGTTATATTATATAGTTAGTCTATAATTCTTGTAATTACACATATAGTTACTGATTTAGAAATACTACAAAATTATTAAAAAACTTTAAAAAAAATCCTTTTGAGCCAAAACAATTTTTTGCTTCTTGAGAACAATTATTTCTACCACTTTGTCGCAAATGCACTACATTTCTTTTTCCCAACTTTCCCATTGTTTGCAGAGAACTCGGCCAATTTAAAATAGAATTCTTTATGCTATTTGAAACGAATAAAAAACGAGCAAACAACGCCTTTTTTCTTTTTTCCTATGCAGATGTGAATAAAAATTAGTAAAACAATAGTACTAGGCAAAACACAAGAATCACAAGAATAAAAATCAGACACTATCATTTCAAAGATGACAACACAATACGCTTACGACGTGCCACTTTTGCGTGGATTTCTGACAAGACAGGAAACAAGCGGGACAAAAGGGTGGAACAAAAAGTGGTTCCAGAACAGCTATGCCACGCCCACTGTACTCGACTGTTATTCCAATGAAAAAGCGACAAAGCCTTCTTCTTCCATTGACTTCAAAGAAGTCACTGATCTTAAGGTAGTTCGTACAAAGTCGGAAGATTCCGATAAAAAGCGATATGGGTTCCAATTCAAGTATGGCAAACACACCCAAAAGCTTCTAGCTGAAGGTGAAGAGGAAGGGCAATATTGGAGAGAGGGTTTCTCTGCTCTTATCAAATTAGCGCAAGGCAAAGCTCCCGAGAAAAAAGTAAAAGCAAAAGCCAAGGACAATAAAACTGATGAAGATGGGTTATATGAGGGAGAGTACTTTGTGCAATCCGTTATTGACTTCCGTAGCAGTGATCCTGGCGTGTTAAGCTTTAGAAAATCCGAGTACATGATTCTCCTTGGAACAAGTTCGAGTGGATGGTCACCTGTTGAATTTGGTGGAAAGCGTGGGTGGGTACCAACAGAGTTCATCGCTCGTGTCGACCAAACCAAAAATGTTAATTGACTCATTAAATTACATTACACATTCGGCCCAAATATCGCGTCGTAGTTTTGGATCGCGAAACTGTAAATGAATGGATACCCCCTCAACGATGGTTGTATACACGTCACACAGTTTTCCACAGTCATCTTCGTCTGTTCTTTGTTGTCCGAGACGGTTTTTAAAAGCCCAAGAACTTCATTCAAAAACAAGAGACTCATCTCTGGCATCAACACAAAGATTGCTACAAACTCTTTCAACAGTCTTTCGGAAGTCATTGTTTGTTTTGCTGTGTGTTACTTTCTTCTTGATCAATGTGACACATAATATAAGAGTAGATCATAATAATAGATTGAAAGGAGAACAAACCATTCCAGACTTGTAACAACTTGTCATTGATATCTGCGGGGATCACCGGAGTCGGCATTACTTTGATGTAATATTTCAGTGCACCAACAACAGAGAAGACATCAAACTGAGAGAGCATTTCGTTGTCTAGAACTTTGTTGTCGAGCATGTCTGCTATTGTCTCTATCTTCTCTTTACTCCCATTAACTCTGAATATGCCCTCCACGTTAAGACACCGGTTTTTGATGTAATTGATGAGAGTTAATACATTCTCTGGGAGTGCAAGGTGATGTGTTGCAATTTGTTCCAACGAGACTCCAACTATTTTGGTGTTTTTGTTTCGCTCTTTCTTTGAAAAGCGGAGTGACAGTATTTTTTGAGTTCGTGGGGAGACGAGTGGCGACGACCCTTTTAATTTTGGTGAGGAGCATTGAGGTATAATTTGCAGAGAAGGTTGCTTGAAGAGTTTTGGGACATTTGGTCCCGTCTTTCTCCTTGGTGTTGTTGCAAACTGAGAGACCTCTGCGCGAATGAATCGTCTGAGTAAAGTGACATACCACGGCTGCACTTTTTTCAGTAATTTACTCCACGACTCGAACGTCTCTTGTTCTGAAAATTGGATTGTATACGTGGAGTTTATTGAAAGGGTTAATGGCTGCTTTTGGACAACTACTGGGGATGATAAGTAAATGATACAGTCGATTTGTTTGTTAACCTTTGCGAGCATCAAAAAATTGGCGTCGAGCTTCATCAGCCTCTTCTTCATCTCGGAATCATTCTGAGAGAACAATACCATGTCGCCGTTGTCTATGCGAGGTGGTATCGAGTATATTGAGGTGTACAACGTGGTTAATTCCCGTTGAGAATAAGCAACAAAGTACTGTTGGAAAATTTTGATTTGTGCATTTAAGTACTTTGAGTAGTCAATTTGATTGGTATACTTCTTTGTGAAATCAACAACTATTGTTTCATCCTTTTTTGGTGTTCTTGGCGTTCGTGGGACTTGTGGTTGAGACTTTGGAAATAAAATGTTGTTTCGTTGGAGCATTAAAAGGTGTGCTTTAGTGTATGAGAAGACTGGTTTCGTTGATGAGACAACTGCAATGTTAGCAGAACAGTCGGTTAGTAAATGTGTGATGAAGCGGTCGGTTTTAGTCATTCTTGAGTCCGAAGAGTCAATGTATAACACATTAAGTGTCAAGTCTGTAGGCGCTCGTCTTGTTATTGGTGCGCGAGAACGTCGTGGGGTTAACAGGATGCTGTCCATATAAAAACTGAATTTGTAGAGTACTTTTTTATTTAATACTTTGTTCAATGCATTTTGTATAAAACAAAAAAGACATTTTGGGGTTGTTTATACTTTGCAACAAAATTGTTTTGTTGACGTTTTCAAAAAATTCACTTAACTACTAATTATCATTAATTATAGTATATTTCAATTATTCAAATATACTAATATTTTATTTAAAAATATTATATTTAAATAATAAAATGTCAAAGGATTCAAAATACCATAACAAATAGATTATTTATTATTATTATATTAAACACTTTTTGTATTTAGTAATTATAATAAATAATACTATTCTCTAATAAAAATAATAATATAACAAAATTCAATCCACCAATGAAAAATGTTATTAAAGAACTACAAAAAACTTGAAAGAAAAAAACAAAAGAACTGATAAAAATCATAATTTACAACATGAACGCAATTTTGTTATTGGCTTTTGTTTTAACGAGTTCGGCGGTCAAAATAACAGTGACGAAAACCTCTGAGATAATACCAACAAATTCGACGATAGGAGAGAAGTGTGTCGGTGACATTCCACAAACTGAGATCAAACGGATTCAAAAGCGTGTGTCTGCTCTCGAAGCCCGTGTCGAGCAATTCAAAAAAATCACTACAGAGATTTCTGTGCGCATTGAGGACTTGTCGAAAGAAGAGAATAAGACGTTAAGCGCAACAGACAGAAACAACTTGGTCGAGGCCAAACTCAGACTGTACAAATACCAAATTGTCACTGTGAAACGCGTTATCAAGTTAATCACTTTGATTAAGAAAACTCTCAACATCCTTCCCGAACCCATGAACACAAAACTCATCGAGAACATGCGCATCGAGAAGCGGATCAAAAACTTGAAGCGCGTCATTTTGGTCTTACGTGACAGACTTAGAAACGACAAGGAGGTTCTTAAATACATAACTAGACAGGAAGTTAGGGGCACTTACAAAGGTACACCCGTCAAAAAGAGTGTAATGATTAACGAAATTTTCCCCAAGAAGAATATTAAGTACTTTGGAGGGAGTGAAGAGACGGAGAAGAAGGTGGTCGACTTAGTTGTCAAAGAGTTGAAAAGGTGCAAAAAGGCCACGAAAGCGCAAAAGGCCAAAAAGCAGATGTTTGGTGGGAAGAAAGAGACGGAGAAGATTATTGTCGACTTAGTCGTTAAGCAACTGAGCAACTGCAAACAGTTCAACAAGAGATTTGGGAAGTAAGTCTTTTGTTTTTGGTTATTAGTTTAACTAGTAAGTGGTACAAAACAATCACTTTTTAGGCGCACAATACGATATGTTCATTAACCCTTGTGGCTTTGTCTTCTTGATATACTGAACTATATTATACAAGTCATATGTCAGTGTATCTAACACATCGACACGTGGTTTTAATAAGATACTTTTGAGACTTGGATCAAAAGAAAACAAAGAGAGGATCTTGGAGAGGGTAACACTCAGTCTAACTTCTCCAACGACTTTAATCTTCTCTGGCCTCGATGAAAAGTCCGAAAAGAAGTCATTTTTCAACTTAATAATGTTATTGTCACAGATCCACTTGTCTTGCATTCGGACTTTGTATTTGTCATACAAAAAGATTTTGTTGTACCTCAAAACATCAAACTTGAGTTGTTCGTCGAGAGGATCACTGCTGTATAACATGAAAAGACTTTTCACATCAGGCCAATAGTCACGCACTATTTCAACACAACAGTCTTTGTCCTGAGACGTTTTTAACTTCTCGAGACAGACATCTAAGACATAATTGAATTTCCACATCTCATCCATATCCCTCAAAAAACTGAACGCTATGTCCCGACGCTCCATTTTGATATCAACACCTTCTTTCACAAATACCACACTCGAAGTGCCCAATAAGAATGAATACACTTTGTACTTCGTCCCACTCAAAAACATTGTATAAGGCAGATTCACATAATGATTCATCACAGAGACTAAGAAGTCATTCACCATCATGTCTTCCGAATCAAACCGAACTATTACGACATCGCCAGACCCATCGGTGATCTTCTTGTAAACTTCGTTGTGCTCGTAAGTCTCTCCGGAGTACGTCCTCACCCTGAACGGAGTCAATTTGGTTTGAAACGGTGTCACAACAACTTCGTACAATCGCTTCTTCAAGTCAACTGAATTGTTTTTCTTCTTCGGAAGGATTTTGTTAATGTCGAAAATCCTGTGATACTTGTTCTTCTCAGCGCTGTCAATCAACAACTTCATTTCGATAACGTAGTCGGTATAATTAAAACTTGAAAGTCGTTCAATGAACTGTTGTGTGATTTGTGACGGAGTCACTAAGTTCTCCGAAATGATTTTTTGGATCATCCATTCCCACCCAAACTCGAGCATTTGTGGTGTTTTCAGGGGGCCAAATTCAAACAGCTCTCCAAAGTGTGATGAATTGTTCACCTTAAGATCTGCAAAAGATATGTTACAATTGGTTGCCATCTCATGTAACAAATCGCTTGCTTCTAAGTTCACTGTCATTCTGAGTGTCTGAATACGTCCAGACATGTATGTCTCGAATATGGGTTGAACGGAGTGTTGGAAATAATTTTCAATTCTCATTTGGGTCATGGAAAGGTGTGCATAGGACTCGTCTTTCTAAAGAAAGGTATATACCCCTTGAAGCACAATAAACGTCATGTACTTCTCTTCTCGAAA